>NC_061120.1:112112204-112157282 GCF_002878395.1 Capsicum annuum | reverse complement strand
AGATATGGTTTGAACACTCGATTCATGAGGTCCATGAATCGAGTGTTCAAACCATATCTGGATATGTTTGTCATAGTGTTCATCGATGATATACTGGTGTACTCCCGTAGTAAGGATGAACATTCTGATCATCTCTGAACTGTCTTGCAAACCCTTAGAGATCACAAGTTGTTTGCCAAGTTCAGTAAATGTGAGTTTTGGCTAAGGTCAGTTGCTTTTTTGGGTCATATCATTTCTTCCGAGGGTATTAGAGTTGATCCCCAAAAGACCGAAACTATTAGAAATTGGCCTAGACCTATTTCTCCGACTGATATTTAAAGTTTCTTGGGTTTAGATGGCTATTAACACCATTTTGTTGAGGGTTTCTCCTTTATAGCGTCTCCTATGACTCGGTTGACCCTAAAGAAAGTGAAGTTTTTATGGTCCGAATCTTGTGAGAAGAGTTTTCAGGAGTTGAAGACTCGACTCACTTCAGCCCCTGTTTTGACTTTGCCTGATGGTGTTGATGGTTTTGTGGTGTACTGTGATGCTTTGAGAGTTGGGTTGGGTTGCGTATTGATGCGGAAGGTTAAGGTGATAGCTTATGCTTCTAGACAGTTGAAACCCCATGAGAAAAATTACCCCACCTATAACCTTGAGTTGGTTGCTGTTGTGTTTGCTTTGAAAATCTGGAGACACTATTTGTATGGTGTCCATGTTGATGTTTTCACTGATCATACAAGTCTGCAGTATGTGTTTACCCGAAGATAATTGAATCTTAGGCAGCGACGATGGTTAGAATTATTAAAGGACTATGATACAAGTGTGCTGTACCATCCGGGCAAGGCCACTGTTGTGGCGGATGCCCTAAGTAGGGTGTCCATGGGTAGTGTTTTGCATGTGGTAGAAGGTAAGAAAGAGTTGGCTCATGATGTACATCGTTTGGCTAGATTGGGGGTTAGGTTGTTTGACTCTGCTGAAGGTAGTATAAGGGTTCAGAGTAGTTTCGAATCCTCCTTAGTTTCGGAAGTGAAGGAAAAGCAATACTTAGATGCTAGTTTGGTCAGATTGAAGGAGTCAGTTAAGGACCAAAGAGTAGAGGTTTTCTCCCAAGGGGGAGATGGTATGTTGAGATTGCAGGGTAGACTGTGTGTCCCGAATGTTGATGATCTGAGACAGAGGATTATGGCTGAAGCGCACGGGGCGCGATATTCTATTCATCCTGGTGCCACCAAGATGTACTGAGACTTGTGGGAAATCTATTGGTGGAGTGGCATGAAGAAAGATCTAGCAGCATTTGTAGCTAAGTGTGCAACATGCCAACAAGTTAAGGTTGAACACCAAAGACCTGGTGGTATGATGCAAGAGTTTAGTATTGCCACCTAGAAGTGGGAAGAGATAAATATGGACTTCGTGATTGGTTTACCTTCTTCCCGATGCCATTATGATTCCATTTGGGTTGTGGTTGATAGGTTGACTAATTTTGCTCATTTCTTGCCTGTTCATACTTCATATACTGCTCAAGATTACGCAAGATTATATATTCGAGAGCTAGTCAGACTGCATGGAGTTCCCTTGTCTATCATTTCAGATAAGGGTACTCAGTTCACTTCACAATTTTGGAAAGCTTTTCAGAAGGGTCTTGGTACCCAAGTGCTTTTGAGTTCTGCTTTTCATCCGCAGACCGATGGTCAGGCTGAGCGGATCATCCAGACCTTAGAGGATATGTTGAGAGCTTGTGCACTTGACTTTAAGGGAAGTTGGGATGATCACTTACCGTTGATAGAGTTTGCTTATAGTAACAGTTTCCACTATAGTATTGGCATGGCTCCGTTTGAAGCCTTATATGGGAGGAAGTGTAGATCACCCATAGGTTGGTTCGAGGTGGGTGAAGCGGATGTGAGTGGTCCTGATTCAGTATTTGAGGCTATGGAAAAAGTTAAGTTGATTAGGGAAAGGTTGAAAACTGCGCAGAGTCATCAGAAGTCATATGCGGATGTTAGAAGGAAAGACCTTGAGTTTGAAGTTGGTGACCTAGTGTATCTGAAAATTTCACCCATGAGGGGGGTGAAGAGATTTGGAAAGAAGAGGAAGCTTAGTCCCCGTTATGTTGGTCCTTACAAAATTCTTAGCCGTGTTGGTAAGGTAGCTTATGAGGTCGAGTTGCCTTCCGAGTTGTCCTCTGTTCATCCAATATTCCATGTCTCCATGTTTAGAAAGCATATTAATGATGCTGTGGTAGTGGATTCCTCTGTGAGTGCTAAAATTCAAGAAAATCTTTCTTTTGATAGATTCTTGTTGAGATTCTTGATTTCAGTGTCCGAAGACTAAGGAACAAAGAACTTCCCTTGGTCAAGGTGTTGTGGCGAAACCAATTTGTTCAGGGTGCAACTTGGGAAGTTGAGGCGAATATGCTATCCAAGTACCCGCACCTATTTTTCACAAACTCCGATCAAGCTGAAGGTACCGTTCTTTCCTAAATCATGCACTTTTGTTAAAAGTTGCAGCAGTTCAGCTGTCATTTATTATGTGTTCAGCTGTAGTTTCTTTAATTTATGTATTCTATGTTGCATTCGGAGTGAGAAACGATGTGGTGATGAATCTAACGAATGGTTTCATCTGTATGCTCTATTCCCTATCTAATCTTGGCATGTCTAGCTAGCATCATACAAGGACGAATGTTTCCAAGGGGGGATGATGTAATACCCCAAGAATTTTTTGTTTAAATTTTATGCGTAAACATGTTGGGTTCTATCTTCTAGAATGAATTATAAATTTTTCCATGTAGAATGTCTTAGACTATAACCTACTATTGCGTAGAGTATCAAATAATCTTTCCAACTATATGTGGATCATCCAAAACGGACACCCGAGCGACGAGTTATGAACATTCTGATCGAACTGTGAATAGTAAAACGTGCAGGAAAAAGTATTGAGGCCTGGCGTATTTTTGGTCCAACTTTAAACGATCATAACTACTAGTACATTATGATCTGAGTGATCTACTATATATTAACGGAAAGCTCTGCGAGTCCTCTTTCCAATGAAATTGGTTTCATCCAATTTTTCTATCGAAGCAAAAAGTTATGGTCGATCTACTTCAGCCTATCAAAAGTGAATTTTTGGGTCAACTTCAAATAATCATAACTCCCCGTACACAATGATCTGGGTGAGATACTATATATCAATGGAAAGATATAAGAGTACTCTTTCTTATGAAATTGGTTTCATCCAATTTGGATATCGTAGTAAAACGTTATGGTTGATCTATTTCAGACTATCAAAATAGTCCCCCAAAGGACAGATTCGAGAATTATTTGATTTTTAGGGGCGTTTTGGTCATCCCCCCTCAACCATAATCCGTCCAAACCCTATATTAAAGCTTATTAAAAGCATTATATGTTATATTTCATCAAATTCTCTCAAAAAGAAAACCCTAAGCTCCTACATCCAACTTCAAGAACCTCCAAAGTTCACCATTAATTCTGCAAATTTATTCAAGATTCCAAGTTCCTAGTTCAAGAACCTCCAAAGTTCACCATTAATTTTACAAATTTATTCAAGATTCCAAGTTCCTAGATCAATAACTCCAAGAACCATCATTCAAAGGCACGATTAACATCTCAAAAATGAGTATCGATCTAAAGTTCATCATTCAAGGTATGTGGGGTTTTTCAACAAGAACTCTCTTTTGTTCTTGTGACCAAAAGTAATTTTCTTTACAAAGTCATGATTTTTATTTGATTTTTATGAATTTGAAGCACGAACCCATATCTTATGATGATTATTATAAATCTTGATGTTTATGATTTTGAAAGATGAATTTACATGTGTGGAGATATAAAGCATGAATCTTGAATGATATATATCATGATTTTGATATTTAGGTCGTGAATCCCCATTGGAAATTGTATTTTTTTTTAGAAAGTGTGTGTTATAAGCACGTTAATGTTGAATATTTGAGATATTTTGAATGATTTGACCTTTTGGTCTTAATGGAGTTGTTTTGAACTCGAGTGTGAAAGAAATCCACAACATGGTTGATTTTGATAGATGGGAAGCATGATGGCTCCCGATGTATATTTATATATTACTAAAATTGTTTTGTTTTGGATTGTCTTTGAAATGATCTGAGCTAAGTCCGAGAGAAATCTTTAGCGCCGAGTGGGAGGTATAAAGTGACCTTACTTTCCTAGAACTACGTGCCCTCGTAGGAGTGAGCCTGAGGTTGATTTATATAATGATCACTAGTTTGTGTGGATTTAATATCGATAGTCCTACTCCGATGGCAACGATAGGACGGCTCTCCCCAACGTGAGTTGTACATTGGACTCCATGTAGCTCACATGGTTTATGTTGGTTATAGGATCTCCCAGTGTGTGTGTGTTTCCTTGTGTCTATGGTGAACGGTGAAGTGATTTGAAAGTGGAATTGTGAAAGTTACTCTTTCGAAAGATTTAAATGATATTTACATTATGATAATTGATATTCTTGATGAACTAAAAGTGATTGACAAATTATATGATGACTCACATGTGTTATTATATTTATTTCATCTGCTCATGATTATGATGATTTTCTTCGGGCTATGTGAGTCTTTCATACATCCTGCATATTTCTTATAAATATTTATGATGATGATTTTTATAAAACTGCATACACCCCCATATACTCGGTTCCTTTCCATGGTACTGACCCACATCTTTGGATGTGGGCTACATTTTCTTGGAATGTAGGTTCAGGTGCTCAGTTTCAGGTTCGACAGTGATTCTTCGAGCACGCTGTTCTACATCCTCTGTCGTGGTGAGTCCTCATGTTCCCAGGACGTGATGTATGATGTTGGTTTCATAGAATTGTTTACATTTAATAACTGAGTATGAGTCAGTTGGGGTATGTCTCAATGGCTCGCTGGTTTTATTGATTTTCTTAGAGGCTTGTCAGACTAGTATAGATGTTGGGAGTTGACTAATAAGTCGTATTTTGTTATCTTTTTGAAATTCTTTTATTCTTGGATGATGATTACTCTGTTGATATTTGAGGGTTATTTATGAAAACCCCGTTGATTCGTGTTGAACTGAATGAAAATGGCTCAAAGGGTTAGCTTGGGGCTACTCGTAGCCTCAAGCACCGTGTGACGCTCCGAGACCCATTTTCGGGGAGTTACAATAACTTGCCTAATGTATGTGCAAAATGTAATAAAAAATGATGGTTTTGGAGATGATTTACAAATTTTTTTTGTTAGACATGTTTTATACTTACTTTATCTACCCTTTCTGCATAACCTTGGCTAGACTCATAGAGCCTTTAGCCTATTCTTTGGGAGCCCCATATGTAGCTTATTCGCTTTCTTTCAATTGACTATAATTTAATCTAAACTCCTAAGCACTTTAGTTGAAAATTAAGAGGTTAAGAAGTGTAGAATCAAAGAAGGAAAAAGGTGAAAGTGAATCCCCAAAATAATATTAATTGGTGTGTTGAAAAAGTTCATGAGTTGTGGTTAGGAGTAGTGTAATGAAAGAAAGAAAAAAATTGATTAATGAATCATGTGTCAATAATAAGTACTCCCAACTAAAGATATGTAAACTAGCTTAAAGAGATGGGGCAAAACAAAAAAGAGGTGGGAAGATAGAAATAGTGAAAAATTTGTTGGTTAGAGACCAATTTATTATTAACTGTGATGTATTATTGCACTTAGGGAAGATAGTCACTATTACTGGCCAAAATAGTTTCTATCCATCCCTTAGCCTACATTGCTTTCCTTAAAGTCCTACTTGATCTTGAGCTTTAATATTCTAATATTAGTGGAGTATTACACTAAGGGCAAGCTCATGGCTCATTTTATGTGACATGTGAATTCTAAGTGAGAGTGAGAAAAATTTTATTCTTATATCCATTCTTGTGTTAAATTACATATCTGTACGTGAATAGGGGTGACTATCTTATGGTGAGGTCCATGTTCAATAATGGATAGGTGACTTATATAATCTCTTTTTTGAGTAATGTGCATGAGTTTTCCAACTTGTTCGAGTCAATTCTTAAGGCTAGGAAGTCTTAAAGGAGTATTCATGAGTTTTGCAATTGAAATATGACAAGCATAATGTAGAACTTACAATTAATGTAGTTGTTGTAGTTCTTGCTTGAGTGTCTTAGTTTTCGTAGTATTATTAGAGTATTTCTTGATTGTACTTTGTTTTAAGAGTTGTTCAAGTACAAACAAGGATTTAAGTGTGGGGTGATAATCTTAGGCGTAATTATATACCTAAGAGTCATTATTTATGTCTGTTTAGTTTAGTTTTGAGGATATCTTGATGTACTTAATGGAGTTTAACGTGCATATTTGATCTGTAATTATGTGCTAAGCCTCATGTTTTGGTGGTTTATAGTTCAAATGAATCAATATATGAGTTAAAATCACAAAGGGAGGGTTTGACGAGATTACTAGTTTAACCAACCTAAGTTATGCTTGTTCTTGTGTAATTTTTGATTAGTTTTATGTATTACATGGTCTAACTCTTGTGAACAGTTATTTCTTGAGTATATTATAGCTTACTTAGGTAATAAATTAATCCATACATTATCCACAATGGGTGAATAAACAAGAAGCAAGTTGGTGTGAACAATGGATTGGGAAGTGCACAAATGAAGCTCTTCAAGCTAGAGAATATGAGGATTGAAGCGAATAACTCATCACGATTGAGATGTGATGCAATAAAAGTCATGGATCATTATTAAAGACAATATTTGGAAGAGTTACAATCACCAAAATAGTATCTTACCACAATTTGAGCATCCCACAGAGATGGCCACAAACTGAATTGCAAGAAATAGAGTGGTTACCGAGTAAGAGCATGCCACGCTAGCTAGGCCATGCGATAAGAGCATTCCATGATATCTAGGAAACGCGATAAGAGATTTATATGGACTTGGTTATTTTTGGACAAAACTTATACTACACTATAAATAGGACACTTACCTTCGACTGTAATCATTCTATAATGGCTTGGGAGAGAAAAACACATAAAGAAGGCTCAAAATAGGGTATTTTTTCTTTACTTTAGTTTACTTGTAGTTTTTAATTATTAATTCAATTATTATGATTCTTTGTATGACTATGAGTGGCTAAACATCCTTTTTCTAGGGTTGAGGCTACGAACATAAATAATTAACATTCAATTAAGTTGGTTTAAAGTAAATTATCATATTTGGTTATTCATATGTTTGTGTAATTACTATTTTATTGACTTGTGACCTTTAGAATAAACTTATATTTATATTGTTAGACAGCAAAGAGGAACATTAGATTAGAACACGAAACATATGGAGTGGGTTCTTTTCTTTTGGATGAATTAATGATAGTATTCGTGATTAGTATAGGAATATACCTAATTCGCCCCATTTGGTTTAAATACATGATAAAATACAAATGAATTTGAATTAGTTCTTATATAACCACTCAAAGATGTAGTTGTAGTCTAATTTAAATAGATATTAGAAGCTCAAAAGACCATAATCATGTTATCAACCTCGTGAATCAACAACCAAGATAGTTAACTTAACAACGAGATTATATAGGTTTGTAGGAGTGTTCAAATTTCCTCAACCCTGGATTCCTCATTATTAATGTTTTGAACACTTCATATTCTCATTATTTTTTATTTTTGCTTTTCAAATTTCCAAAACTCAAACTGTCTTTTGGTTACAAATAGCACTTATGTAATCACATTAGCAATGGTAGAATTGGATAAGTCCATGTGGGATCGATATTTGGCTCAAAAGGGTCACCTTATTACTTGCATGACTATGTACACTTTCATGTGCAGTGAGATGCAACATTAGGTCACGTAAAAAAATAGAGAAATCATAGAAAGCAATCATGAAAACTTATATACAACTCAATCCACATTTCATACACTTGTGTTGTCTAAGAGTATGCCATTTTTGGTTCCACTGACTTTATTATATCTAATCTATTATTAATAGTCAATATATACCATTGATATTCCCCTTATACCTTTCACACTATCTCTCACTAATCATGCATCACACTTCACATTAAATGTCATCCATCATAACTCTTACTTAATGCCAACCATTATTAAGTCAATCTAATTTACTTACTCCTGAATTAACCTTTATAATAAGTAAAAACCAATAATCATCACCTTATAACAAATACAACTATGAACATACCTTATGATTGATACCTTAAGTTTATGACACTTAGCCTTTTCAAGTGACTCTACAAATTTTGTCAAGTATAAGTCAAGAAACAACAAGTCAAGTAAAACCATGACCAAGTCAACAACCTCGACTATAACAATAAGAATTCCAAAATATATGTGTAATGACTTGTTTTTGGTATTTTTATGAATTATTATTTTTTGTGTAATTTGACCATTTTACCCCTCTCCATAGTTTCTTTATGGTATTTCTAGGGTGTGGGGATGATTGGCATGGTTCCCAATGCATTTTAGTGTATTTTGTGATTTTTGGAGGCTAAAAAGGCCTTATAGTTGACTTTAGTCAAAATTTATTATTCTGTGTGTTGGATGGAAAATAGTCTTAGAAAGTAGATCTGAAACATTGATTTAAGGTCGGTAACATGGTTGGTATAATTTTTTGACTTTGGTATCTCATTTTGATCTTCGATTTGGAATATTGTAAAATAGGGTCTCGAGGGTCAATCTTGTAAAAATGATGTTCTTTCAAAAATCCGATGTCGCCATCACATCTAGAGCATCAAATTTAGTAGGTTATCATTATTCATTTGCATTCTCGAGATTCCGTGTGTGGATACTAGAAATTTTCCAAGTCTCCAACTGATGCATTGCAGCTCGTGTAGCCACTAAAGCGATCCTTTGGATAATTTAGAGAAGGGAGCTTTAGCGGCCATTTGGCGCTTAAGCAACCCTGCCTGCCTAGCAAGTGTTGCTTTAGTGCCATTTGTCTGGTTAAGTGACCTGGCGTCAGTGCATAGGTACCACTATAGTGGTACCTTGGTGCTTTATCACTGATCTCTAAACCAGCCAAGGGCCCGTATTAGCGGCACCTAGGTTATATATATAACTCCCTTTCTCAAATTTTCACCATTTTGACACATATTTCAGTTTTAGAGTTTTTGGGCAATTTATTCTATTTTCAAGCTTAGGTAAGCTCCAAATCCCTATTTTAATTAAATTTCTTTGATTCTTGTTATTTAAATCAGGTTAAAACTCAATGTCATAGGTAGAATTTTGGGATTTTGCATTGAAAGGTCTAAATTAGAAATTCTTTGATTTAAACCACAATTTCAACCCATTTACACTTGATTTTTCTTCCATGGCTTCTTTTAATCATGTATAATATAGTTTTAAAGAAAAATTTCAATTTTACCTTTTTTTTTTTACAAAAACCCATTTTGGGGCCTATTTTGTCCCGAACTCAAAAATGGCCAATATGTGTATTTTTGGCTTCTTTTGACATATAAATTCAATATTTGTGTGTATTTGTTGATTCTGAGATTGTTCGTGAGGGGAATGCTTTGTGTTGAAGGCTTTCAAATCTAGTTTTATTCATTCAATATAGGTTATGGCTTAAGTTTCTTTAGTCTGGATTGGGTAGTTAATATCGATATAAAATCATGTTATCGGCATGTGAACTAATCATGAAAATAGCTTTATTTCTATTTAGTACCCGTGTGGGCTCTTATGTTTTTGTTATATGGTGGTTTTGAGATATTATTTGTTGTGTGTGACCTTGTGGGGTCTTATAAAATATTCTTCGCCTTGTATTTTTATAATTTGATGTTTCTTTCTTGGTGGTAAATGTCTAAATTTGTATTAAAGTGGTATTAAGTGGCATATTATTGTATATCATACTCCATTGGTATATGGACTATATTGGATTCATGGATAGTTGACATATTAAGCAGATTTTTATCTTACATGGTTGGTATATTGGTTGGATTTGAAATTCTTATTCTAGCTAGTTGTGAGCGTTACATCCTCATATCATTTAAGCTCATGAATCATTGGTACCACTATGAAAATACTGGCTTTTCTAATAGAAAATATGGCATCTTTAAAAATACTTTGCCGATGTATGTTACAGAAAAGAGTTATAAATATTGGATTGGTATTAGATATTGGATTGTATATTGGTGGACGAACCCCCCATGGGTCCTACCTTGAGAGTACAACTCGGTAGGTATATACAAAGGTTATGCAACAACCTCGCATATCACATCATCATCATCATCATCATATTTATTGCATTTCATGTGTTGTGTTGTATTTTCATTCTTAATTTGATATCTATCTATTTGTGCCTCTTTTCTATACTTGTGTTTGGTATATGTGTATATTTTAGAACTGTTAGTGAAGATGGTGTGATCTATAATTTGGGACACTTTTTGATTGCATGTGAAATTCCTATAGTTTGTATTACCTACTTTATTTTCTACTTTGCTCAGTCGGCCTATGACACCTACTAAGTATAAGTAGACCATACTCACCCCTACTGCACTATTTTGATATAGATCCAAATATGTGTGCGTTGCACGGTAGCTGATTCGAGTGGTGTTTGGAGTTTTTTAAATTAGAGGCCAGTCTATGCTTCCAGAAATGATATACTACCTCATATTATTTAGTTTATGTCTTATTTTCATATTTAGAGATTGATTATGTTCCTTTTGGACTATCTGTTATATCTTTTGATTTTGAGATATATTTAGTTTGTTCTTACACTATGACACCCGATTTTAGGGAGATTTATGGTATCATAGCTATGTATTTTCCACTATTATAGTATATGTATGCTTTGGCTTTATTCTATAAGCCTTACCTTAGGATTTGGTGTTGTTTTTCATATTTCATAATAGTTTGGGTAATAGGCTTACTTGTCAAGTTTGTCATGACAAGTTTTATCATAACCCTTAGTTTTTTGATCGTAACAAATTGATATTAGAGCAGATAGGTTCATTGGTTTCATCAGTGTACAAAAAGGGTATTGAGTAGAGTATCACGCATTTGTAAATAGATGTCTATATCCATCTTTGAGAAGCGATAAGATATATGTAGAAAATTTCTCTAATTTTGTCCCTTATCATACGGGTTTTTCCATACCCTATTTTCTAAATTTAGTTTTACTCTTTTCTACACAGATGTTGAGTATTATCTCTGAGTATTATATCTCCGTCTGCGTCGGAGCCTATTTATGGTGTTCCTCTGGTTTTGAATGTGGGTCCTCCAATGGTACTGACATCTGCTTATGGTACTCTATTGACTTTGTGAGTTGTTCTTCCTTCTGTGCTCGTATTCGAGTATGGTATTCTAAGATTAGGAGTTCAACCTTCATCTATGTTACCCCCTTAGGTTAGATCTCAACAATTCAGCTTCACTATCCTCCTATTATCCTAAGTATAGTTATGTCTTTTGAGGATTAGAAGAGGTTTGGGAGATTTACTCGCTTGGGTCGACCCAAGTTCAGTGGTGTTGTGGGTGAGAATGCTTATGATTTCTTGATAGATTATCATGAGAAATTGCATAAAATTAGTTTGATTAAGGCGCATGAGGTTTCTTACACTACCTACCATTTAAGAGATACAACCATGGATTGATGGAGGCAACTTATCAGTTGCACATCTCTTGGTTTGCCAGAGATGACTTGGGTAAATTTTCTAAGGCCTTTTTTTGATAGGTTTATGCCTTATAGTTTTAGGAACCAGATGAGGTATGAGTTTGATCACTTGGCATAGGGATCTATGATTGTTGCAGAGTATAAGGCACATTTTTATTCCTTGTCTAGATATTCCTATGCCCGTATTACCATTAAGTTTGAGAAGATTTAAATGTTCATAAAGGTATAAGATGTTTCTATTCAACTTGTTACTACCTAGATGGTAGTGTCAGGGGTATCATTTCAGAGTATAGTGGATCATGCAAATATGACTGAGTCTATACTTCCAGTGTCTTGGGGAGGCTCTAAGAGAGTATGTCATCAGGGTTGAGTTTAGAGGTCACACTCCTCAAGGCAGAGATTTTTACAGGTATTATGGCAGACGCATGTAGGAAGCCTTATAGGGTTCATTATTGGGTCTTCTGTTACAGTAGCTACTGGTGGTCATTCTAACTTATCCATAACTCATCTTAATAAGTTAGGACAGAAAGTGTGCTTTATATGTAATGAGGTTGTCCATTTTTCTGAGGACTATCCCCACTGTGTTTTTGGGGCCTACTCTTATATCAATAGTGAGAGACAGAGGATCTACTACAGGTGCATGAGGAAGAAGTATTGGTTCCTATGATGGTGGTTGTGGGAATACTCAGTTAGGTGGTGGTCATGGATAGTGCTATGCTATATCCACCAGATTAGAGATAGAGTCTTCTGAGCTATCATCATAAATATCGTCCCTATTTATTTCAGATCTATATTTGTGTTATTTGATTTTGATCTACATCACAGGTATCATGGATGTGTTCCCTATGGATTTGCCTAGTATACCTTTAGATTATGATATTGATGGTGCTATTGATATTGACCCAGGCACCGAGTCCATTTTTATTTCTTCTTATAAGATGGCCCCGGTAGAGTAGAAAAAATTAAAGAATCAGTTGCAAGAGTTGTTGGATAAGGGATTTATCTAACCTAATGTACCACCTTAGGGTGCACCTGTCTTGTTTATGAAGAAAAAAGATGGGTCTATACATATGTGTATTGATTATTGGCAGTTAAACAAGGTGACAGTTAATAATAAGTATCCTCTTCCCTATATTGATGATTTGTTTGATAAACTTAGTGGTGCTTCAATGTTTTGAAGATTATTTTGAAGTTCGGGTATCACTAATTGAGGATTAGAGCTTTAGATATTTTAAAGACCGCTTTTTAGACATGGTATGGTTATTATGAGTTCTTGGTCATGTCTTTCTAGTTGACCCATTCTCCAGTCGCATTCATGGAGTTGATAAACTGGGTATTTCGATCGTATCTTGACTCTCTTGTCATTATATTTATAGATGATATCTTGGTTTACTCCAAGAGTGAGGCTGACCGTACAGAGTACTTGTAGATAATACTCTAGAGATTGAGGGATGAGTTTTGGTTAGATTTTCTTTCTTTCTTAGGTTATGTGGTGACCAAGGATAGTATTATGGTCGATCCAGCCAAGATTGCAACAATTAGTGATTGGGCTAAGCCTACTTCTTCTGCTAAGATTTGAATTTTTGTTGGTTTAAAAGGTTACTATCGGCTCTTTGTTAAGAGTTTTTCATCTATTGCGGCTCCGTTAAACAAGTTGACTCATAATAAGATTTCCTTTTAGTGGTCTAATTCTTATGAGGTGAGCTTCCAAAAGCTTAAGGATTTGTTGACATCAACTTTTATTTTGACTTTGCCTGAGGAGGGTATGGGTTTTAACATTTTTTGTGATGCTTTAGGTGTTGCTTTAGGTGTTGTGTTGATGAAAGAGAGTAAGGTGATTACGTATTCTTCTCGTCAGTTTAATGCCCATGATAGGAATTACCGTACCCATGATTTGGAGTTATGCGTGACTATTTTTTCTTTCAAGTTATGGAGGCATGACTTGTACGAAGTCTGTTGTGAAATTTACTCAAATCATCATTGCCTTCAATATTTCCTTACCCAGTGAGATCCTAATATTAGGTAGCATTATTATCTTGAGTTGCTTAATGATTATGACCTAACTATTCTCTATTATCGGGCAAGGCTAATGTGGTTGCAGATGTCTTGAGTCAAAAGTCAACTAGCATGGGTAGCTTGGTGTATATTTTGATCTAGTAGAGGCTTTTGGATATATAGGTTTAGTGTTTGGCTGACTAGATGGTTAGGCTTTATTCTATACCAGAATACGTCTTGGCTTTATGGAGGCTAGGTCTTTCTTGAGCAGATTTAGGATCATCAGTTTGATGATGTTGGGTTGAGACTGATTTGAGATTAGGTGTTGAATGGAGAGTCTAAGGAAGCCTCATTTGATTCTGATGGTGTATTGAGGATTAGAGGCCTAGTTTATATGCCGAGAGTAGGTGATTGGTGAGACTGATTTTGGAGAAGGCTCATTATTCAAGGTGTTCCATCAATACGGGAGTGACTAACATGTATTATGATTTGAGACAATACTACAGGTGTGGTGGTATGAGAAAAAATACAACATATTTTATAGCTCATTGCCTATGCTTCCATCGAATAAAGGTCGAGAATTTGAGGCCTGGTGGTTTGGTTTAGAGGTTGCCCATTCCTCAATTTAAATAGGAACAGATCACCATACTTTGTGACTGGGTTGGCTCGTACTTCTCGTGGTTCTGATAGTGTTTGGGTCATCATGTATCAATTGACCAAGTCATCTTATTTTATTGCAATTTAGGTTTCTTTTAGTGCTGAGAGGTTGACTTATATTAATATTCATGAGATAGTTTATCTTTATGGTATACCAATGTCTATCATCTCACATAGAGGTTCAATTTTCACATATCACTTTTGAAAGACTTTTCAGGAGGAGTTGGGTACCTGGGTTGATCTTAGCACACCTTTTCACCACAGACTGATGGTCAGTCAGAGCGGACTATTCAAGTTTTGAAAAATATGCTCCTCGCTTGTGTCATGCACTTTAAAGTCAGTGGGAGTAGCATCTAGCTTTGGCAGAGTTTGCATATAATAATAGCTACCATTATAGTATTGAGATAGCTTATTTCGAGGATTTGAATGGTTGGTTTGTTTGAGGTTTCTAAGATTATAACTCGAGATATTAACTTGCTTGGCGAGTCATTAGATAGATTTTGGGTTATTTAGGATAGACTTCAAGTGGCTCAGAGTAGGCAAAAATGTAATACGGATCGTAGACTTCATGTATTGAGATTTAGTATTAGTGATTGAGTCTTCCTTCATGTGTCACCTATAAAGGGTGTGATAAGGTTTGAGAAGAAGTTCAAGCTTATCCCCAGGTATATTAAACCATATGAGATTGGACTATTGGGGATGTGGCTTATGAATTAGCATTACCCCCAAATTTATTAGCTGTTCATCAAGTTTTTCATGTTTCCATGCTTCAGTGATACATTTTAGATAAGTCTCATGTCATATTTTGGGATTCAGTGCAGTTAGATGAGAGGTTATCTGTTTGGGATATTAGGAGGTTGTGTTCTAGAGATATTCGGTAGTTAAGGTCCAGTGAAGACATTGACATGTATATTTACGTTATTATACACAAATATTATCATGTTGAGCATTTATCATTTTGAATCATGTTAAACCTTAATTAGTATCATTGTTAGTTCAGTTGGTAGTTGTAATACCTCGAAGTTTCCTAACTAATTTCGTCCCAAGAATGTCAAGTATGAGCTTCTAAATTAAATGATGTTTATTCCATAGGGAATTTTTAAGATTCACTTTTTGTCATGTGGGAATTCAATAAGCTTTCCATCGATATAAAATTTGCCTAAATCTGATAATCGGGTAAGAAGTTATGACTATTTCAAGTTCCCATCGTAAAACAGCGCCATATTAGTCAGTGGCGCGCTGCGCCACAAGAGAAAATGGCATTTGTAAAATTCTAGTAGGGGTTTGCGATAGTGGTGTGTCGCACCAAACTTCCAGGTCTTAAATGAAGTGGCAACGGGATAGCTCCACGTTGCACCATCCCCCAATTTCTCAGTTGTCAAATTCCAGTGACACGATGCGATAGGGCCGTGTCGCGCCAGGGGTCTTATTCCGGAAATTTTCACCCATTTGAAAGATGCGTCGAGGGTTAAAAGGGTTAATTTTCCATCCCTATTTAAGCCCTTTAACACGAGATTCGGCTATTTGGAACCCAAAATATACTATTTTCTCTCAAGAACAAGCTAGGGTTTTAATTGGGGATTCAATTTCAAGAAAGGCTCTCCGTCAATCTTCGCTAAATCAAGTACTAAGGTATACGTTGTGTTGATTTATGGATTCCTTTCATCCATAAAGCTCAAGAACCCTATTTCAAATTGCAAATCATGATATTTTTGTTGTAAGTTGTTTGTAATCATGTTTATCTTGTTATATGTTTCCCAAGTTGGAATATTTATATGTTTTTTATCAAACTACATTAACAAGTGAGTGATATCCATAAATTGAGTTGTTTATAATGTGTCAATTTAATGACTAGGCCTATGCCCTAAGGGTGCATGGAAGGTGTTTGATAAAATGCCTAGGAGGGTAGAAATTATGCACTATAGCTAAATTATGATCCAAAATGACTTCCATGTTATTCTTATGTATTGAAATTGTTTGTTGGATTGCTCATGAGTTAGCCTTATGAAATTATGCTATGCACATGTTATCTTATTCACGTACCAAGCTGTGATAATCAAATGCCCTTGAAATATCTCCAATTATGGTATTATGGATTGTTGATATTGGTCATGTATTCAAGAATGTCATGCCTTGTCAGTTTCGTTCCATCGAGTCCTGGTGGTACTTGTACCCAAAAAAAATATAGTTGTGTTCCTAGAGTTAGTGTCATGATTTCACGATATCCTCAGTCAAGCCATGATCCATAGAACTCAGTCAGTCATGTGACTCAAGAAAGCTCAGTAATTCAGTAATCTAAATAGTATTCCATTAGTTAACGGAACTCCATGAATTCAGTGTAGTCCAGTTCAGTTAATCATGCTCAGTGTCTATTCAGATGGGAGTAGGAATTAGCACCGAGTGAACCCAAAGATGGGAACTCACCTGTTATATGAGGATGTGATTCTTAGAAGCAATCCTTGTATTCCTGAATTATGTAGCCAGCATAGGTTGAGACATCATAGCCTATTATATGAGGGTAGATGAGGAGGCTCAACCTATTATATGAGGGTTCCCACCGTTCTTACAAGAGTTACCTGTTATATAAGGGTTACTCACAGATTGTCCTTACAAGTGGCGCGGTATTGACACCCTTCCAATTGGGGTTACAGATTGGACCCCAACTCAGCCATAATGGCGTATTAGGGGCATGTCGGTTAGATAACTACTTCCCACAGTTTCAGTATCAGTATCAGTAAAAAACCTCTGATAGTTCTTTAGATTTTAGGATTGACAGATACAGTCAACTCAGATACAGTACAAAACTCAGCTAGTTTCATCAGATTTAGGACTGTCAGATATAGTCACTCATGTCATTAGTTATATCAGTTATCTGAACTCAGACATTAATCATATTAGTTATTAGTAAATTCATGTTATCACGATCTCAGATATAGTTACGATGTATTCATGCATGTGAACCCTTTGCATTCAGCCTACCTCACATGCATACTAGTACATTTAAAGTACTAACGCATTTGCGCTATGGTGTTTTATATCATAGTTTCAGAAGCCCGAGCTCCAGAGCATCAGTAGCATTCCAATCTCAGCAGTCAGAGTTAGAAGTGAGTCCTCATCCTTCAAGGACATGACCACCTCTTTATTACCTTATTAATTAATTTATTTCAGTAGTTGGAGTTAGTTTGGGACATGTCCTATCAACTCCTTATTCAGACAAGTTCAGTCAGTTAGAGGCTTTTCAGACTACCACATTTCAGACAGTTTATTTTAGTTTTTTTGGGTATTTCATACCCTATCCATATATTATGATTTATCAGATTTTATGTTACAGTTTTGAACCTTATGGCCTTTCAGTTCATGTTTCTGCATTATACAGTATATTATGCAGTATACAGGTACAAATATTAGTCATGGGTTAGATTGTGGTACTTCGATGTCATGAGCATCGTGTGGCATTTTGGGTACCAGATTTAGGGCGTTACAGTAGTAGAACTAAGCATCGAGTGAACCTAGGAATGAAAGCGTACTTGCCAGCTTAGGGTGAGTCCTTTAGTAGCACTCCCTATGCTCCAGAACTACGTAGCCAACATAGGTAATAAGAGGTCTTCCTGCCAATAAAGGTTTGACACTCTCTTAGAGGCACATGCCACTTTAGGGTGACACCCTAGTCCTTCGGAACATTAGTTTAGTGGATCCACACAGTAAGTGTCCGTACCTATGTCAAGGTATCACATCCTTTCAACTAGGGTTATAGGTCGGACCAGGATTAGCTCAGATTGGGGCATGTCGGTTAAATGTTAGCTCCCATAGTTTTGTTTCATTAGTCAGATTATACCAATTAAGGTTTGCATGACTAGGTGTCCATAAATTAGTTATTCAATTATTCAGATCATTTTTGTACATGTTTATGCTTGTTTTTGTATTCATATTGCATGTTCATGCATTCATGTTCAGTACCTTGATATGTATCAGATAGAATCTATTTCGCATACCAGTACATTCAAAGTACTGACTGCATACCCTATTTTCTTCTATATTTATTTTTCAATATACGTTTTGATGCTCAGTTCCCAGATTGCACGTAGTACGCTTTCATACCACTCAATTGTAGTATTGGCGAGTCCGCAGCAGTCGAGGACTAGTTACATATTTATTTATTCATTCTAGTAATTTTCCTTTATGTTATTTTTGTATCCTGAGTTAGTTGGGGACTTGTCCCAACAACTCATCATGTTTAGAGGCTTTCTGATAGTCAGTTAGTTAGTTATGTTTTCATAGATATATTACAGAGTCCTTTTGTGTTTGATATGATTACTCTGATATTTTATTGAATAATTTTTTCATAGTATTTTGTTATTTTCCTTTAGTCTTTACAGCTTGTGCTAGATCATGGGTTAGCTTGGGGTCACTTATGGCCTTAAGCACGGTGTCATGACTAAGGGTATCTCCGATTGTGACAAACTTGGTATCATAGCACAAGGTTTAAAGTGTCCTAGGGTGTCGAAAAGTCGAGTTAAGTAGAGTCTTCTGCATGGGTGTGATATGTGCCACACTTATGGGCAAGAGGCTGTGACAAATTTAGGAAAGTTTCCCTTCTTCTAGTATTTATGTCATACGATGGAGCATGTGCTTTATTGAATTACCTTTTCTAACTCTTCCTTCATCCATTTACAGAAAATACCTCCTAGAAGGAACAAAGAAACAACGAACGGGGACCATCCCACACTACCACCTATTCAGGAAGACCTTCTGAACGAATATATCTCCCATGCTGAATTCAAGACCGCTTTCATAATTTTGGCCCAGACCATGGCTTCCCAGAATAACTAGCAGACTATTTCCCCAGCCAATCTAGCAGTGAACATAGAAACAACTATGATCTAAGACTTTACTCGAATGAATCCTTCAGTGTTATCAAAATCTAAGTCTGGGGAGGATCCTAAAGAGTTTCTTGATTGTGTATAAAAGGTGACAGATATCATGGGTGTTACTCCTAGTGAGAGAGCTGACTTATCTGCTTATAAATTGAAAGGAATGGATCATACTTGGTTTAAGTAGTAGAAGGAGGACAGAGGTGTTGAGGTAGGTACTATAGAGTGGGATAAGTTTGTTGTGGCTTTCTTAGAAGGATTCTTCCCACTCGTGATGAAGAAGGCCAAGGTGTAGGAGTTCATTAATTTGAAGTAGTTGTCAAGGTATGCTCCAACTATGGTGGCTAATTCTATGGCCAGAATGAGCAAATTTGTGTTTGGTGTGTCAGATTATGTAGTCAAGGAGTATAGAATGACTATGCTGATTAAGGAGATAGACCTTTCTAGATTGATGGTCCATGCTCAACAGATTAAGGAAGAAAAGTTCAAGGAAAGGAAAAGGAAGAATAAGAAGGCTAGAACTGGTAGCTTCAACTTTTCTCTACAAAGGTTAGATGGTGAGAATCATTTATAGTTCCACCAGAAATCATCAGCTCTAGTCCAATCCTCTACCAGTGTTCCGTGCCTAAGTTCAAACAACACAATTGAGATAGAACACTAGGATCTAAGTCCCAAGGTAGTGTTAATAGTGGTCGTACCAACCCAGTTTGTAGAAGATGTGGTAAGAACCACAAGGGTGAGTGCATGGTAGGTAGTGACGCATATTTTGGGTGTCACAAGTCAGGCCACAGAATCAGGGAGTGTCCATTAGTTGTCCATAAAAGTAAATATTTTTGTCAAATGGGTTAATTTAATTTCTTATTATATCCAACAAGTCTCCTGACTCAAAAGGGCACCACCTCTAGTGCCACCAATGGGCAGCGTCAGAATTGACTCTATGTCCTTCAGACTCGACAGGATCAAGTTCTCCTGATATGGATACTGGTATGTTATAGGTCTTTCATATTCATGTATATGCATAGTTAGATCACGGAGCCACTCTTTACTTCGTGACTTCTTATATAGTTGTAAACTTGAGCGTCAGTCCTGAGATTCTTGCAGAACCCTTCTCAGTATCTACTCAATGGGTAGTTCTATTATAGACTGATAGGTATAACGAAATTGCCCAGTCATAGTTTCTTATAAAGTTACCTCATTGGACCTTTTATAAATAGAGATGAACGATTTTGACGTCATTATCGACATGGATTGGCTCCACTCTTTCTATGCCTCAGTTTATTTTAGGAACAAAATCACCCAGTTTCAGTTCCCTAATGAGCCAGTCATAGAATAGAAGGGTAGTACCTCAGATCCAATAGGTCAATTTTTCTCATTCCTTAAGGTGAGGAAAATAATTTCCAAGCGTTGTATCTACCATCTTATCCGAGTCAAGGAATCAAGTTCCAAAACCTTGACTCTTGAGTTAGTTCCAGTAGGGAATGATTTTTCAGAAGTATTTCCTGAAGATCTGCCCGAAGTTCCTCTTGAGAGGGAATTTGACTTTAGAATATATCACCTTCCAAATACGCAGCCTATTTCAATTCTACCTTATAGAATGGCTCCAACTAAACTTAAGGAATTGAAAAAGTAGTTGAAAGATCTCTTAGATAAGGGTTTCATCAGGCCTAGTATTTCCCTATTAGGTGCTTTAGTTCTCTTCATGCACAAGAAAGATATAGACTACCGTCAGTTCAACAAAGTCACAATCAAGAATAAATATCCTCTCTAAAAGTTTGATGAATTGTTCGATCAACTTCAGGGTGCAAATTATTTCTTAAAGATAGACCTCAAATCAAGCTATCATCAGCTCAGGATCAGAGAATGTGACATTCCAAAGACAATCTTCAAAACTCGGTATGGTCACTTTGAACCTGTAGTTATGTCTTTTAGACTAACAAATGCTCTTGCTACTTTTATGAAATTGATGAACAGGGTGTTCAAGTAGTAATTGAACATGTTCATCACAGTCTTCATAGATGACATCCTCATCTATTCCTGTAGTGAAGGTGATCCTACAGACCATTTGAGGATTATTTTGCAAAACCTTAAGGATAACTAGTTATTCGCTATGTTCAGCAAGTGTGAATTCTGGTTGACATCAAAAGCTTTCCTTGGTCACATCATCTCCGATTATGGCATTCAAGTTGATCCTCAAAAGATTGAAGCAGTAAGAAACTGGCTTAGAACCATCTCTTCATTAGACATCAGGATTTTTCTTGGTTTTAATCAGTTACTATAGATGGTTTGTCGAAGGATTTTCTTCTATTGCCTCTTCTATGTCCAGACTAATTCAGAATAAAGTCAAATTTTAGTGATCAGATTCCTATGAGAAGAGTTTTCAGGAGTTGAGACTCAACTCACTTTTGCTCTAATATTGACTCTACCAGAGGGTTCAAATAGGTTTGTAGTTTATTGTGATGCTTCTAAAGTTGGTGTTGGTTGTATGTTGAAGAAGTGAGATAAGATCATAGACTATGCCTCTATACAACTCAAACCTCATGAAAAGAACTACCCGACTCATAATCTTAAGTTGGCATCTATTGTTTTTGCCTTAAAGATTTGGAGGCAATACCTTTAAGGGGTTTATGTTGATATGTTTATGGACCATAAGAGCATACAATATGTGATCATGTAGAAAGACCTAAATCTACGTCAGAGAAGGTAGCTTGAATTATTGAAAGACTATGACATGCGCGTGTTATATCACCCCCCGGGTAAGGCTAATGTTGTAGCTGATGCCCTTAGTAGACTATCAATGGGAAGTGTTGCTCATGCGGAGGATGATAAGATAGAATTAGTTCGTGAAGTTCATCGGCTTTTTAGATTGGGAGTTCGATTGGTAGATTTAGCCGAAGGTAGTATTTGGGTTCATAATAATTCAGATTCTTCTTTGGTTTCTGAATTTTAAAAAAAGCAAGACAGGGATCCTACTTTGGTTAAGTTGAAGGAGGTAGTTTAGAATCAAAAGGTTTAGGTTTTCTCCGAAGTGGGAGATGATGTTCTTCATTTTCAGGAAAGGTTATGTGTTTCGAATATGGATGGTTTGAGACAACGAATGTTGGTATAAGCATATGGTTCGAGATATTCTATTCATCCAAGATCTACTAAGAAGTACCGCTGCTTGTAGCAAGTTTATTAGTGGAATAGAATGAAGAAGGATATTATGGAATTTGTGGCTAAGAGTCCAAATAATTAACAGGTTAAGGTTGAGCACCAAAGGCCTAGTGGTATGCTTCAGGAGTTCAGTATCCCCACTTAGAAGTGGGAGGTGGTACACATGAATTTTGTTACAGGGTTACCTAATACACGCCGTCAACAAGATTCTATTTGGGTCATTATGGATAGAATAACCAAGTCAACCCATTTCTTTCAAGTTCATACTTCATATTCCATTGAGGATTATGCAAAAATCTATCTTAGGGAGTTGTGAAAGTTACATGGAGTCCCGTTGACCATTATATTAGATGGAGGTACCCATTTTACCGCTCATTTTTAGAGGGCTTTTCATAATGGTCTTGCTACCTAAATTTGTCTCAGTACAGCCTTCCACCAATAGATGGTTAGTCAGGTAGAACCAAATCTAAACTAGTGGGGTCCAACCAATAACCCCAGCTGGAAGGGTATCATTACCATGCCACGGGTAAAGACAAGCTATGAGTTAACTCTCTCTGACAGGGAGTTCTTCCGTCAACCCATCTTAGTAGAAAAACTCAAATGAGATGTAAAATCCCTAGGCTCATAAGGGTACATCTCAACCTATGCTGGCTACGTAGTTCTGGAACACAAGGATTGCTTCTAAGTATCACACCCTCTACTGGTTGACAGGTGAGCGCTCATCCCCGGGTTCACTTGGTGCTTAATCGTACTCCAACTGAATAGGCACTGAACTAATTTTCTAGTTCATACTAGGCTTGACTGAGCTGTCATTGATCGTGTTACTGATTGAACTGGACTGATTTCACTAAGTTCCGTTGATTGACGGAATACTACTAAGATCTGATAACTGATTAAGAATACTGAGTACTGTGAAGGAATGGACTGATACTGAATTTACTGAGTTTTTCTGACTCATGTGATTGACTGAATTCTAAGAATCATGGCTTGACTAAGAGTATATTGAAAACAGACGCTGGCTCTAGGCACACAACTAAATTGTTGGGTACAAGTACCCCCAAGACTCAATAGCATGAAACTAACAAGACATGACACTTCTTTGAATACATAACCATAGGCCACAATTCATAATACAGTCATTGGGGGATTTCATAAAGCACTTGATATTCATAATCTTGTACATGGATAGGAATGAATTCAAACATATCATAATTTCACAGTTCTAGTCTCATGAGCATTCCATCAAACAACTATAAGACATAGATTTTGCATGTTCATCATTTAGATCAACAAAGGGTCATAAAACATAATTCTACTCACTTAGGCATTTTATCAAACACATAGGATTCATATACTTAGGCTTGGGCATGAACACTAAACAATTACATCTTGGCTACTTTAATCAACTCAATTTCATGAAATTCAATCCACATGCTAATATAATATCAAGAAATACATAAAGATTCCATCATGGAAATCATACAAATTAACAACATGGATACAATTTTAATCCACAACATGAACATCATTATTTAAGCTTTAAAAAAATGGTTTCTTAAACTCCAAGGATGAAAGGGATCTTTGGATGAACACTTTACATATCTAGGTGGATGATTTCTTGAAGATTGATTGAGGAAAGCTTGAATCCTTGGCTTGAAATTGATTACCTAGGGTTTCTTGTTCTTGAGAAATTGTGGAATAAGGAATGTATTTAGCCAAAAGAAGGCTAAATTTCGTGTTTATGAGGGCTGAAGGTCAAGGAAAATGACCTAATTTCCCTTAAGGATGCGGTCATTTAATGACTAAAATTGGGCACCGATGCATTGAGCAACGCGGCGCCATGATCACGTCAAGCCTCAGTACTTTTGGCTCTGGAAACCTGCAACAATGTTAACCAATGCGATAGGCGAGCGACGCACTAGTATCACAATGGTCCACTATTTTGGGACACCAAACGTGGTATAAACGAGGTTTGAAAAATCTAAAACTTATCTGGAAACACCTATTGACCTCTCTGATCATGAATTAGCAAGGATACCGACCATTAACGGACATTAAGTTCGCAAAATAATATTTCCAACTTTCGAAGGCCAAAAATAAACTTAGTTTGGAAACTTAGCTAGAATTTTCTAAGTCTAGGACCCCCTTGACAAGCTTAAAGGACTGAATTAAGCTTCGAAATTTTGCAGGGTCTTACATTAGTCATCTGTTGCAATAGATGGGTCATCTGTTGCAACAAATAGGTCATCTGTTGGAAGAAATCAACAAATGACTATATCTGTTTGAAGATGGGTCATCTGTTGGAAGATTTCTTCCAACAGATTAGTCATCTGCTGCAACAAATGACTAAATCTATTTGATTATTTCCAATATTTGAGTCAACTATTACAACATGTTAGTCATCTGTTAAAAAATATTTCTATATCTGTTTAACTAATTTGATGTGAAATGATTCATATTAAACAAATATAATTAATAAATAAATTATTTAACTAAAATTAGCTTTCAATTAATAAGTTTAATTGCAATTTTAATAAATTACATAGTAATTACTTGACCAACTAAGTGTATTCATCCAAAATAGAGTGATCAATTGACTAATTTTATATAAACTTATTCATATTGAATTATTTATTAGTATTAAATAAATAAATTTAATTAAATTTAACTTTCAATTAATAAGTTCAATTGCAATTTTAATGAATGACATTGTAATTACATGATCAACAAAGTATATTCGTCCTAAATAGAGTGATCAATTGACTAATTTGATGTGACATGATTCATATTGAACCATTATTAATAATAAATATATTGATTTAACTAAATTAGTGTTCAATTAATAAGTTCAATTGCAGTTTTAATAAATTACATAGTAATTACATGATCAACTGAGTATATTCATGCTAAAGAGAGTGATCAGTTGACTAATTTGATGTGAAATGATTCATATTAAATCATTACTAGTAATACATAAATTGATTTAACTAAAATTATCTTTCAATTAATAAGTTCAACTTCAATTTTAATGACTTATATAGTAATTACATGATCAACTAAGTGTATTCATCCTGAATAGAGTGATCAATTGACTAATTTGATGTATTATTTATATTAAACCATTATTAGTAAAACTAAGTTGATTTAACTACAATTAGCGTTCAATTGCAATTTTAATGAATTACATAGTAATTACATGATCAACTAAGTCTATTTGTCCTAAATAGAGTGATCAATTGACAAATTTGATGTGAAATGATTCATATTAAACCATTATCAGTAATAAATAAATTTATTTAACTAAATTTATCTTTCAATTAATAAGTTCAATTGCAATTTTAATGAATTACATAGCAATTACATGATCAACTGAGTGTATTCGTCCTGAATAGAATGATCAATTGACTAGTTTGAAATGAAATAATTCATTTTAAATGATTATTAGTAATAAATAAATTAATTTAACTAAAGTTATCTTTCAATTAGTAAGTTCAACTGCAATTTTAACAGATTACATAGTAATTACATGATCAACTAAGTTGCATTCATCTTGAATAGAATGATCAATTAACTAAATTGATGTGAAATGAATCATTTTAAACCATTATTAGTAATAGATAAATTGATTTAACTAAAGTTACCTTTCAATTAAAAAGTGAAATTGCAATTTTAAAGAATTAAATAGTAATTAATAATCAACTAAGCGTATTCATCTTGAATAGAGTGATCAATTGACTAATTTGATGTAAAATGATTTATATCATACCATTATTAGTAATAAATGTATTGATTTAACTATAATTATTTTTCAATTAACATGTTAAATTACAATTTTCATTAATTTTATAGTAATTACATGCCTAATAAAGTGTATAACCATTGCAACACATTATAACATATTGCAACATATGTCTATATCTGTTGAAATTTCTAACAGATGTCTTATCTATTGCAATCAATTAGTCATTTGTTGCAATAGATGTCTATATCTATTTGATAATTTCCAATAGATGAGTCATCTGTTGTAACAGGTTAGTAATCGGGTACAACAAATGTCTATATCTATTTGATAATATTCAACAAATCTGTCATTTATTACAATGGGGTAGTCATCTATTGCAATAGATGCATATATCTATTTGATAATTTCCAACAGAAGGGTCATCTATTTCAATATATTAGTCATCTATTGCAACATATGTTTATATGTGTATGATTATTTTCAACACATGAGTTATCTGTTACAACAAATAATGCATCTGTTGCAATAATTGAATTTAGTAAACCATTTTTAGAAATAATCTAACATTTTTCAAATCTAAAGATAAAGTAAAATTCGTGACAAAATAACTAGCCATCAATTAAAATAAAATTTATAAAAAATAAATCCAAGTCATCACAAATTACATTTATTAATTCAGCAAAAATATGAAATATAAAATTATTATGGGTAGTCTGTTGCAACAAATGATAAATATTTGCAAGTTTTAAAGACGACATCCTAAGGTTACTTTGATGGAATCAAGTGATAAAGATATACTTTATATTGACCAGTTGTGCTTCATCTGGTGGTATGTAATTCGCTTTGGTCGTGGTGGATCCTCACTGTCGCTTACATACCCTTTCTGATCCTTCACAGTTTCATAATTCCATAAAATTGTAGCATATATTTTATGAAGTAATTCGTCATCAAGTCTATCATTTGTACTTGTAATTCATCGCTCAAATATTCAACGTAAGAGGTAACAAAAACACCGCAATTTCTATATTTGTAAAAATCAAATAATACATATCTAATTAATGTAAGAGTTATGAAATTTATGAAAATAAATCATGATATTTATAGGCTAACAATGGATTGTTGAGCAATTCCTTTAACATATTCTACATTAAATAAATTACCCTATAGAAAATGGTTATCACTCATTTTATTCTGGTATGCTTCAACAGTCGATCAATCAGTACGAATCAATTGATCTAAAAAACCATTTATATGAAGGTAAGTAGGCAACATTTTAGCCAACTTTTGTATCTTGAATGATGGCTCAGAATGTTTACGTCACTTTTCCAACATCGAGTCATAAATTTGGATGCGCCTCTTTTTTAGAACAATGACAACCAACACCCAGTGGAACTCCCCATTAAAATTGACTTGGATGTACTCTTCGTCGATCAAATATCAAGGTAGTCTAGCTGGAATGCTAAACCTTTGATGATGTTACATAAATATTTCTCGTTTTGAGCAACTTGCAGATGTTGTTGGTAATCCTTGCGTGATGACAAAATTTCTGCCCCTTTTTATGGATTGTACCTTTTGTAGGTCTTATCAGTGTATACATTGAACAATTAGTTAGTTGTTGTGTACCTCTATTATTGTTGTATTTTCAATTTGGCCATCTTTTGGATGTAATAAATTATAACATCGATGTGTTGTATACATTATCAAACATTACAATTAAGTAATAATAAAATTATTAAACAGATATAGTTAAACAAAAATGGGACAGTCAATTTAGTGTGTCTGTCAGAAATATAGTACTAATAGTATGATATATGACATTTAAATCTCATTATTCCATCAAGTTTTGGGTTGTGACATCAAATAGTATCAATTCTTCATTTTGGGATGTGAAACAATAAATTTGACCATATCAAATCCGAGACGCGTTGTTTCAATTTGTAGCGGTCGTCCTTTTATTCTCTGCATGATTTATATGTGTTAATATCATGTTGGTATAAGAAGAAGTGTATGAATCAGAATTTCTAAAAATGGTTTATGTTATGAATCAGAATTTCTAAAAATGGTTTATGTTATGAATCAGAATTTCTAAAAATGGTTTATGTTACTTGTTGGCATGATACTTTTCAACCTATCTGCAATCGATTCTAAATAAATATTAATCAATCGTATAGGAGCCTCATTCGAGATGTTGAACCCTTCAAACGGATAATTTTGATAAAGATCCAAACTTTCATCCTCATTATTTTTTGAAGATGAACCCGACACAGGGTTCACTTTTTTTCCTCTTTGGAAGCAACAGATGGATTATCAACTATGATAGTATGTTGTTCAGCGGTAGCATGTATTGTGACATCTACCTGAAAGCCATAATTATTAATGGTTATCACAAAGATACAAAATAAAATAGAAAAAGATAAATTAAAGTTATGCAGAAGATGGGTAATCTGTTACAACAAATGATCCATCTGTTGCAACAGATATGTAATTTATATATCTATTGACTTTAACTCTATACTAGTTAACATATCACCCAACTACTCCAAGTTATGCAACACATGGGTAATCTATTTTACCAGATGGGATATCTGTTTCGCTTATATATGTACTTGTTAATATATTATCTAGCTACTGTAAGTTATGTAGTAGATGGGTAATTTGTTGCAACACTTAACCCACCCGTTGCAAAAGATTACATATCTATTGCAATAGATGGGATATCTATCGTATTTATCTGTTTACTTGTTAATATATTACCCAACTACACAATTTATACAGCAGATGTGTAATCTATTGCAACAGATGATAAATATTTACCTTTCTCAGCTTAAGCTGCTTTCTTGTAGCCCTTGTACACTGCTCAACAGTGCAAGAAAGAGGAGTTGTAATTTTTATTTATTTGATATTTGATAATACCTTGGAACTTGCTTTATTTCTCCTATTAACCTCTAAAAGAGTGAATAGATTTGAAATCCTATTTGCTTAAATTACACCCCTCTTAGATATCTATTCATTTATAAGAGCAGTTAATGCATTAAGAGCAATAATCATCAAGTTTTTCCTTGCACTGTTGACATTTATATGAAGAACATAAGCTAGGAGGGGAAACACCTCCAAAATCTATAGTATACCAAATTAAAGAGGTATATCTACAACCAAAATTAGTAAAATCAGTATGCTCATAATCCTGATCATTTCTTTTTTAAAAACTACAATAGGAACATCATCCATCTTATCAACACCATCAACCCCAACAACAACACCATTACCACTACCATCAACACCACTAACACTAGCACCATCAACAACATTAACAGAGACACCATCAACAAGAATAATCCTAGCCTTTCCAAATGCTTTTCTTTTGATGGTTGTTGCTCCAACCAATTTCTTTATTATTCTATTAGTTATATTAGGACCTAATAAAGTTTGCATAGACCATAAAGTAATAAAAATGACATCTTTAACTTTCGATTAGTCAGAATAAGCCACGAATGCACAATCTAAAATAAATCAGTACATATATTAGAATGATAATTAAATCATTAAAATAAATCATTAACTAAAATAAAAAATTAAATAAAATTAGACTTACTGCTTCCTGGGGAAGGGGTTAAAAAGATCTAAAAAATTTTTTTTATCAGTTTTGGCCGACAACCATCTCAAGATTCTTTGATATGAAACTTCTTCGTGATAGTTCACTTGTTGTCTGAGATAATGATTGACTTCAAATATCCAAACATATAAAAATTATGCCAATAAATAAAAGGAACTATTCAATAAAAAATAAATAAAACATGAAAAAAAAAAGAAATATTTACCATGAAAGCCCACGGAAAGCCATATAAGTTGACTGTCTTCTGTGTTGACAGAGTCAACAAATATTTGGCAACTATTTTGAAGCTTTCATGACCCTAAGGATAGTTATTAAGTGCCCTAAGATCCTCATAGATATTTATTAAATCAAGTGGTATATTGTTGTTAACGTCTCTCACCCAAAGAATATCATGTACAAAGCAAACCAAGAAAAATAATTGCTTGTGCTTCTTTGAAAGTTTTTACCTTTCAACTCTTCTATCAAATTTCTATTTTTGAAGCTTGGACCAACAAGTTACACCAAGTTATCACCATTACTTTATTTACTATTAAGTGTGCGAGGATTTTTTTTGTTTTACAATAGGTATAGGTTGAGAAGGAAGATAACGTTTAGTCCAATAACTATGACAAACTCCTTCCAACCAAAATAAAGTGGAATGCCATAATAATTCATCCACAACTCATCCATCTTATTCTTAATTTCATACATAAACCTATATTTGAGAAGACCATACACCATGGTCATTTAAAAATGATAGTTATAGTCCTCCGATAAATCAAAATATTTCCCAAAGCAGTTATCCCTAAAATAAGCATCCAATTTTTTATTCTAGAAGTATTTTACTGAGGGTATAAAAATATTTTTCTATGGATGACTTTACGACACAATCATTAGTTAAATATGTGGTACCATAACACTGCATTCTCACAGGAAAACTATCAATACTGAAGGTTTTGATAAACTCTTCAGTGGAAAGAGTATTAGGATCAATATTAACATTTAAATCATGTTGCTTTTTTCACCTAAATTCAATATCTCTTGTGAAGCTTTCCTCATCCTCGTGTTCATTTCCTTTTTCTTATGATTGAGATATTGCTTGTACAGCACATTCATATAGTCGTGAATGTAGCCTAGCTACTTTACTTCTTCATTTTATTAGAGTTGATTAACTTTTTTTGGGATCCATTTTATCTACAAATAAGAGGAAAATAAAAAAATATTATAATTGATCTATGCATCATTAAAAAAAGAATAATAGTAAATCTAACAAGTATAACGTATTAAAATAATAGTTTCAATAGATCACTCATTTGTTGCTATTGCAACAATGACTTATCTGTTGCAATAGTTGAATGATCCGTTGAAAGAAATAAAAATAGTTTCAATATTATTTTGATTTCTTCCAACAAACAGGTAATATGTTGCAACAGACAAGCCATCTATTGGGAAAAAAAATTAAAATAGTAGGTTATACTATTTTAATTTCATCCAATAGATTATCTATCTATTGCAACAGATTTGATCTGTTGGAAGAGATAAAAATAGTTTCAATGCTATTTTGATTTCTTCCAACAGATGAATCATTTGTTGGAAGAAATCAAAACATTATTGAAACTATTTTATTTCTTCCAACGGATCACTCCTCCATTGGAACAGGTGGATACTCTGTTGGATGAAATCAAAACAATACCATTTTGATTTCTTCTAATATATGACCCATCTGTTACAACAGATTACCTATCCGTTGGAAGAAATCAAAATAGTCTTGATAGTCATCTGTTGGAGTTCTATTATGATTTCATCCACTAGATGACCCATCTGTTACAACAGATGAGTCATCTGTTGGAATAATTATTATGCTTTTTTCAATAAATGAGCCATCTATTGCAACAGATGAGTCATTTGTTGCAACGGATGAGTCATTTGTTGAAAAAAATAAACCAATAGCAAGATTTATCAATAGTAACAACATTTTTATCATATAAATACATACATACATATATCAACAATAACACCAACAATGATATCACTATTTGTCAATACACCATATTTACCAATACAACAACACTATTAACACCAATATTTACTAAGACAACAACACCAACAACAACACAAACAAATCAATACCACTAACACCACCAACACCAACACACACCAACAACTTCAATATTTACTAATATATCAACACCAACAACATCAATATTTACCAACATTTATAAATATAACAACACAAACAAAACTAACAACACCAACATTCAACTCAAATACTAGAAACATTTACCAATATTTACAAATACAACACCACCAATAATACCAACACACACCCAACAACACCAATAAATACAAATAGCAAAAAACTCTAGAAAATACAATAAACACCAACAAATAATAGCTGTTTAAGTAAGTGTTCACTTAAACCAACAAAATCAATAATTGTTAGATTTGGTCCCAATATATGTCTCTAAAAATATTTAAAATTCAAGTTTTACTATTTTTATAATAATATTTGAGAACAAGAACTACAATAATAACAAAAAGACATATTTCCCTATAAAAATATGCCATATTTACATCAATCATATTAAGAGAAGAAATAACAAAAATTAGGTTTTTCTTGAGTCCCCATTTTATTCTTAAGCAACAAATATTAAAATTGTTAACCCATACTAGAAGACAAGTTAAATCAAGTTTCTTTTTTTTATTGTAACTAAAAAGGTCTAATTTTTTACTTGTGAAATTAAAAAAAACGATGAAGAACTCAAAGCTATTGTTGTCGGAGGTTGAAAGTCATTGAAACATGTTGTCACGTCGATCTGTTGTGGAGGAAATTGACAGTTCAAATTCAAAAAGGAACGATGAAGAACTCGAAACTATTTTTGCCAGAGGTAGAAAGTCACCAGAGATTAAAGGTTGCGTCAATCTATTGTCGATGGTTGTAGTAGCTGTTGGGAGACAATTGAGAGAGAACGAGATAATCGAGACATTTGAGAGGAGAGAGAGAGAGGGGGGAGTTTTGATTTTTGAAAAAATGATTTTATTAAAAAGATAGTTGTGGGTTGATTTGTATTTTTAAAAAGATTAAGAAGATTTAAAAATATTAATTGAGTACCTAATTAACTTAATTAATTATTTAAGTGTCCTTAACCCTTAGGTTCGAAAATAGTCTCTGTTTTTCTCCTGAGGTAGTGGTATGGTCTGAGTACACTCTACCCTCCCGAGACCCCACTAGGTAGGAATACACTGGGCATGTTGTTGTTGTTATTGTTGTTAACCCTTTGACTTGGTCAAAGGTCACCAATATTTAAAGGGTAAATAACATAAATCCCATTAGTTTCCTACTAAATTGCACTCTCTCCCTTTTTTCATTTAAATTTCTCTCATCCGTATTTTAGATATTCATATACATAAGATAATGATGATATACATTAGTAACTAATGTATCTTAACTAACAATTTTATTGATATTTAAGAAAAAAAATACCTTCCTTTATTATAGCCTCTAATTAAAACCTTATTTATTAAAGTGTGATTAATGAATTCCTTAAATTAAATAACTGACATGACTCGAATTAGGGCCTGACTGTGTTGGGTATCTCAAGTCCTACGTGAAGTGGAGATCTCCCCTACACCTAACCAACTCAATCACAATATACCCTAAAGTTGGATGAATCCCAAACTTATAACAAGATAGCATGCAATAGCTTAAGAAAATTTTAATGCATGTCCATGACCAACCACCGAAGATTGAAAAAAAAATTGACCGACACCGCCTAACAACCACGGTAGTCCAAACAAAGCCTTCTAAATAATGATCCAAAATTGAATATCAATAAAGTATTGGGACATGCCCCCCGACAATAGCCAAAAATAAGTCTAAGACATAAAAGGAATAAAACACAAAATATAGACATCTGATATATGATATATGGAATCTTACCACTTCAATGTCAGCTCCCGATCTGATCTCGAATCCTAATCACTAAGCAGGAGAAGTAGAAGTATGACCAAGTCCTGCATCGCATAGGGATACAATGTACATAGATGGTTAGTGGGGTTAACGATAATATGTAAATCAAGCATAAGGATAACATAATAATATGATCAATAATTTAACATCATTCAAACCAATGAACATTCTCAAATGCATATACATACATACACACACACACACACACACTCACATATATATATATATATATATATATATATATCATATTCCAGGATAGGGAACAAGGTTTAAAATGCATTTTTAAAATTTTAGCCTGGATTGTGTAGCTCAACTTTCATAACATGTACCCATAGGCTTTATGGGCCCCAACTCTTATCCTCTGGTTAGGCCCCAGTGCATGTAGCCCCATGAACCAGTGAATAATCTCATATATATGGACACGAATGACTCGAACCTCCCAATATTTACTAAGGTGACTTAAGTACCAGATCATGTAATGATTTATTGGGGACTCGAACCTCCCTAATCATGAAATAATTATAATGACGGGGAATCAAACCTCCCTGGTAACTTTGACCCCTGCATCGACAAATACAGTTTCCAGTATTGGTCACCCAAACCTCCACTTTCATGACTCATCTACACAACCCCTATTAGAGCCTAATTAAAAAATTTATCACATAATCCCAATCATTAATAATATTTCACATTAAGGCATACATTGTTAGTATCGTCATACCAACTACACTTTCAAGGTACTAACAACATGCCAAAACAATTTCTATTAACTTGGGGAGAACAACTCCCTTTATTCATTAATACAAGGTGGGGGAACACCGAATCCCTTTGTTCATTAAACCAAACCATTGTGTTTCAAATAACTCTTTATATCACGCAATAGTTCAAGACTAGTTCAATTTACAAATTCCCAACTTTGTCATAACTCAAAACCAATCTCACACTATGGGTTGGCGTCATAACCACTTCAAAAGTCACAAGTTTGGGAAAAAATCACAATTCTCTAGTTCATTCACCATACCCATGCACCCACAAGTTCAAAACCATATTTAAAGCATAAATAATCACAATTAAATCATGGGAAAACATTGTTCAATAATAAGCATTCAAAACTCACAATCTTTGTTTTCAAAATCAAAATAATTCCATGTGAACAAAAATTTACTACATATTCTTTTACAAAATTAACAATGAGGGAAGAGTGACATGCCTGTAATAGTAAGTGTATGAAGAGAAATCACCCTTGAAAGCCCTAATTGATCAACCTCTTGAAAACCCTAAGTGTTCTTGACCTTGAGGAATTTAAAAGTGTTGAGAAGTTACTTTGACGTGTTTATAAGGGCTAATGATACCCTAAAGGGATTATAAGACGTGGGTTTCAAGTTGGGTAAGAGGGAAATGTCTAGAATTCCCTTACCTTAAAAGCTTAAGAAGGGCCACGTTAAACTATGAGTCAACCCTTGACTCGTAGGCACTCCATACGACTAGTCACCACGAGTCATAACCAAGGCAGTACCACTAAGGAACCCTACACTATTATCCTTATTAATCAACGGCACCACTCGTAATAGGACTCTACGTCTCATAGGGTCCAGTAGTAGTCAACACAGAACTCAATTTGAGACTTACACTTGACACCCTATGATTATACCAAATGACTCTTAAAATATCCTTACGGATCTTAGTGAGACAGTTTTACTCAGAGTAGAATCTATCCACAAACTTACTGGTTTGGTTATGACTTATCCCAATGACTCGTCAGGATACCTTATGACTCGTAGGGGTGAGTCGTTACCAAGTTAGTGAGCTTAAAGATCAAGAAATTTCCAAGGGAAAAAAATATATGGCATTTCAATTCCCCCGACTTGGATCATTCATCCTTGAATGATAGGACAAGACATTTAGTAGCACGAATTGACTCCATATACCTTTACTCTTATCTTTAACAAAGAAAGAAAACAAATATAATAAGGAAATCACTCTTTCCTTTGACAAAGTCAGAAAACAAAGATGTTAAGTAATACACATACCTTAAGCATGATTATCCAAAGAAAAAAAAAATAATGGATACTTGGAATTCATGTCCTCTTAGGCTTCCCACCTAGCTTCCTTTACCTTTTGGTTCCTCTAAAGAACCTTTACCGAAGCCACATCTTTTGTTCGCAGCCGATGAACTTGTCGATCTAAGATTTTAATCGGGACTTCCTCATAAGATCAGAAATCCAAAATACCCACCTCCTCCAAAGGAATAACCAACGAAGGATCACCCACGCACTTTCTTAACATCAAAACGTGAAACACAGGATGAATAGAGCTTAAACAAGATTGCAACTCTAATTCATATGCAACATTACCAACCATCTTCAACACAAAGTATGGACCAACATATCTGGGAATGAGCTTTCCCTTCTTATAAAACCACATCGCTCCTTTCTTAGGGGATACCTTTAAGAACACCTAATCACTAACCCTAAACTACAACTACCTTCCCCATATATCAGCGTAGGACTATTGGAGACTTTGGGTGCCTTTAAGCCTATCCCTAATCACCTTCACCTTCTCCATCACTTGGTAAACCAAATCTAGGCCAAACATCTCTGTCTCACTAACTTCAAACCACCCAATGGGAGACCTAGACCTCCTACTATACAAGGCCTCGAAAGGAGCCATACTAATACTAGAATGGTAGCTATTATTATACGCAAACTCTATAAGAGGCAAATGATCAACCCAACTACTACCATTGTCAATCACACAAGCTCTAAGCATGTCCTCCAGTGTCTGAATAGTCCTTTCTGCTTGCCTATCCTAGTGCGAGTAAAAAGCAGTACGAAGGCTCACCTTACTTCCCGAACCGCTCTGGAACAATGCCAAAACTGTGATGGGAATTGAGTGACACAATCATACATGATAGAAATAGGAGCCCCATGCAACTTCATAATCTTTTGGAGGAATAACTTTGCATAGTCTTCTGCCGAAAAATTTATTCTCACTGGCAAGAAGTGAGAAGACTTAGTCATTCTATCCATGATGACCTAAATTGAATCAAAATGATTCCAAGATAAAAAAAAAACCGGTAACGAAATCCATATTAATCACTTCCCACTTTCACACAGGCAACTCGATTTCTTAATAAAACCATTCGAGCTGCAAGTGCTTAATCTTCACTTGTTGACACACCATGCATCTAGCCATAAAACTGGCCACATCTTGTTTCATATTATTCCACCAATAGATCTTTTTAAGATCATGATACACCTTCGTCAAACCAGGATGAATGGCATAACGTGATTCATGAGCCTCAACCAAGATACTTTCTTGCAACCCATCTACATTAGGAACACATATCCTTCCTTGGTACCTCAAGATACTATCGCCACCAATATCTAAAGCTATAACCTTTTGTTGTCCCACATCTCCCTTAATCTTCATTAAGACAGGATCCAATACCTACTTCTCCTTTAGTTCAGTACCAAGATATGATAGTGCCACCTTTTGTAAAAACACACCCCCATCCTTAGAGTTCAAGAGGCAAACTCCAACAATAGCCAAATAGTGAATATCTTTCACCAATTCCTTCTTATCCTCATCCACATAATCTAGACTACCTATGTATAACCAATTAAGAGCATCACTGACAACATTAGCTTTACCTAGGTAGTATTGGAGACTCATGTCGTAGTCATTTAGCAACTCAGGCCATCTACTTTGTTGTGATTCAACTCCTTCTGGGTGAACACATATTTCAGGATCTTATGAGTAGGAAAGATATCTATATGGACTCCATACAAATAGTAATGCCAAATAATCAGTATAAATACTACAAACAACAACTCAAAGTCATGAGTTATATAATTTCTCTCATGAACTTTCAACTGCCTAAAAGCACATGCCACAACCCTACCATGTTGCATCAGCACACAACCAAGTCCCACATGATATGCATCACAATAAACCATGAAGCCATCATTACCCTCAGGCAGGGTCAAAACTAGAGCTGAAGTCAACTTATCTTTAAGCTTTTCAAAATTACCCTCACAAGCATCAGATCATAAGAACTTCATCTTCTTCTGGGTTAACTTAGTCAGTAGGGCATCTATAGATGAGAAACTCTCAAAAAACCTCCTATAGTAACAGGATAAACCCAAGAAGCTCTGAATATCGATTGGAGTCATCGGTCTAGGCCACTTCTTAACCACTATAACTTTCTACGGATCCACTATGATCCCTTAACTAGAAATGACATAACCCATTAAAGTAACAACTTTAAATGAGAACTTGCACTTTGAAAACATAGCTTACAAATGCTGATCTTTACAGGTTTGCAACACGATATGGAGGTGATCGACATGATAAGCCTTACTCCTAGAGTACACCAAAATATTATCAATGAATACTATGATGAACAAATCTAAGAACTGATGAAACACCTGATTCATGAGATCTATAAATGTCGTCGGGGATTTGTCAAACCAAAAGAAATGAATAGGAACTCATAGTGATCATATTGGGTTTGTAAAGCAGTCTTAGGGATATGCATCTCCCTATTATTTAGCTTATGACTTGTCTGAAGATTAATTTTAGAGAAACACCTAGCTTCCTAAAGTTCGTCAAACAAAATATCAATTTGAGGAAAAGGATACTTATTCTTCATCGAAACCTTATTTAACTGACGATAATCGATGTACATCCAAAGGAAATGTTCCTTTTTATGCATAAACAAAATAGGAGCACCACACGAAGATACACTAGGATAGATAAAACCCTTGTCAAGGAGGTTTATCAGTGGCTCCTTAAGCTCCTTCAACTCAGCTCGAGCCATCCTTTATCGAAGGATAGATATAGGACAAGTTTTTGGAACAAGGTCAATCCTAAAATTAGTCTCTCTATTGGGAGAGATACCAGGAGACCATCATGAAAAAACTTGGGGAATTCATTAACCATAGGAATAGATTGCAAGGTAGGACCCTCCGAGTTAAAATCTTTAACTTGGACTAAATGATAAAGACATCCCTTGGAAATCAACTTTCAGGCTCTAAGATATGATATGAACCTTTTATTAGGAACTAGAGAATTCCCTTCCTACACAATGACCAGCTCATTAGGGAATTTAAACATGACCTTATAGGTTCAACAATCTAAAGAGGCATAGCACAAGTGCAACCAGTCCATCCCCAATATGACATCAAAATTAACTATGTCTTACTCTATCAGATTTACAAGAATTTCTCTACCACCAATAGATACCCCACCACCTCTATAGACTTTTCTAGCAACCACAAAGTCACCCACTGGGGTAGAAACAAAAAAAGGGTCAGGGATACACTCGGGAGCAAAAGCAAAATGCAAAGCCACAAATAGGGTCATATAAGGAAGAGTATACCCTAGACCAAGCAAGAAATACACATCACAAGAAAAGAGTCATAACATACCAGTGACGACATAGGGAGATGCCTTAGAGTATTGGCGGGTAGCTAGAGCATACAAGTGATTCCGACCAGTTCTGGTAATAGAAGAAGAAGTATCACCCTTTGGTGTAGGAGATAATAAAGTGGGAACAGGAATCATATTCCCCCCCGAAGAAGCCTTAGAAGGACAATCCCCCTGCAAATGACTAATTTGACCATATTTAAAACACTTATTCTCCCCTCAACACAAAAACCATAATACACCTACCCGAAGAATCTATAAGGAGGATATGATGGAGCTAACTAAGCCCCACCAACTTAATATTGAGCATCGTATGCCCTATTTTCTAATCCCACTCTCATGCTGAGAATGATGATCACCCAATAACTTCGAATAAGGAGCACTAGCCTTAGAGTAGGAACCAAAACTCCCCCACTTCTTCTAAGACCACTTTTCACTATCTTTACCACTCTGCTGCTGACCTCCAACTAGATTAAAAAATCTAAAATTCTTACTTTACCTTTCCCCCATATTTTCTTGTTTCTTTTTCTATTCCTCAACCAACTGCATATACACAACTAATCTAGAGATATCCATATCATTTTTCAATAAGGTAGCCTTAATCTTTAGAATCAAATCACGAGACAACCCAGAAGTAAATTTCCTTATTCTAGGCCTCATGCTAGACACTAACTTAAGAGCATATCAGGAAAACTAATAAAATTTTAAAGCATAATCCTCGATCGTGATCCTTCCTTGTTTTAGATTAACAAATTCTTCCACTTTTACCTACTACAACTCCTAAGGAAAGAAGCGATCTAGAAATAAATTAAAGAAATCATTCGATATAATAGATTTAGCATTATATCCCCTATATTGTTCCCATTTTTCATACATTGGTATTTTATATCATTCAGATTATAGGCAGCAAATTTCATACTCTATTTTAGAAGCATGCATAACCTGAACAATATTCTTCATCTCATCGATATAGTTTTGAGGATCCTCCACTACTTTAGAACTAGTGAACACTAGAGGACTTAATCTCATAACTGGCTAACCCTTTTGGCCGTAGAAGATAGAGTAACAGAAGCTACACGCTCAGATTAGGAAGTTACCAATTCAGCTAATATATGAATAGACTGACAAAACTCTATATTTGACACATCAGCCTGAGGGGCTCAAGGATGACTAGAGGGGACCAGAGGAAATCCAGAAGGGAAATCAAGAACTGGACCCTTAGACCAAGTTTGTAACCCATAAGAAGGGTGTGTCTTATCAACATTGCCCTCAAGTAGGACAGAGGAGTTTCTATGATAGATCATCTGGAAGTCATGATCTAAAAAGAGAACATACGAGAATTAGAGATACTTAAGACCTCACACTCTATAGCTTAAAATAATACAACAATAAAGGAAAACAGTCCTAAATGCCTAGTAGCCTCTCCCTTATATGTATGGTGTGTTGCACATGATTAAAAAAAAAATCTAATAACCACGACTTTATTGGACACCCAAAGATACCAAACCTAGGCTCTGATACAACCTAGACACGACCCAAAATAGGGCGTGGTTGTGTCAGGTATCTCAAGTCCTATGGGGACCATAGATCACCCCTTTCACCTAACCAACTCAAATACAACACCCCTAAAGTCAGATGAATTCCAAATATATAAAAAGATAGCATGTAATAGCTTAAGAAAATTTCAATGCATGTCCATGACCAACCATCAATGATTGGCCAAATAACCGACGAACACTGCCCAATAACTACAGTAGTCCAAACAATGCCTTCTAAACAATGATCAAAAACTAAATATCAATAAAGTATCAATACATGCCCCCAACAATAGCCAAAAAAAGTCTTAAGACATAAGAGAAACAAAATACAAGAAATAGAATTCTAATGTATGGAAGCTCAATACTTTAATGTCAACTCACGAGCTGATCCCAAATCCTAATCACTAAGTAGGAAGAGTAGAAGTGTGACCAATTCCAACATTGCATGGGGATACAATGTCCAAAGACGATTAGAGAAGTAAATGCTAGCATGTAACTTGAGGAAAAAGATAACATAATGACATGATCAATGATTTAACATTGTTCAATCCAATGCACATAATCAGATGCACATATATATATATATATATATCACATACCAAGATAGAGAACAAAACTTAACATGTATTTTCAAAATATTTGCTTGGATTGTGTAGCTCAACTGTCATAACACGTACCCAAAGGCAATATGGGCCCTAGCTCTCACCCTGTGGTTAGGCCCTAGTGCGTTTAGTCATATGAACCAGAGAATAATCTTATATATATATGCACATAGAAGATTTGAACCTCCCAATATATGCTAAGGTAACATAAGCACCCGATCATGTAATAATTTATGGGGTACTCGAACCTCTCAAATTATGAAATAATAATAATAATGAGAGGGACTAAAAGTTATTTGGTCACTTTGACCCCTACGTCAGCAAATGCATCTTCCAATGTCGGTTACCCGAACCTTCTCTTTTATGATTCAGCCGCACAACCCTTATTATAGCCCAATTAAAACATTTATCACAAAATACCAATCATGAGACATATTTCAAATTGAGGCATACATTTTTGGTATTGTCTTACCAACTATACTTGTAAGCTACTAACAACATGACAAAATAATTTCTACTAAATTAGGGAGAACAACTCCCTTTGTTCATTAATACAAGGTGGGAGAACACCGACTCCCTTTATTCATTAAATCATACCATGTGGTTCAAATGCCTCTTTATGTCATGCAATAGTTCAATACTAGTTCAATTTACAAAGTCCCACCTTTCTCATAACTCAAAACTAATTTCACACTATGGGTTGGGGTCATAACCACTTCAAAAGTCAAAAGTTAAGGAAAATCATAATTCCCTAGTTTATTTACCATACCCATGCACCCATAAGTTCAAAACCATATTTAAAACATGAAAAATCACATTAAAATTATGAGAAAACATTGTTCAACAGTAAGCATTCAAAACCCATTATTTTCAAAATCAAAACAATTCCATGTGAATAATACTTACATATGCTTATATAAAATTAACAATGAGGGAAGAGTCACATGCCTATAATAGTAAGATATACAGAGAGAAATCACTCTTGAAAGACTTAATTGATCAACATATTGAGAACCCTAAGAGTTCTTGGACTTAAAGAATTTTAGAGTGTTTAAAAGTTACTTTTACGTGTTTATGGAGTCTAATGATACCCTAAAGGGGTTATAAGACGTGGGTTTTAAGTTGGGTAGGATGGAAAATAGCTAGTATGCCCTTAACTTAAAAACTAAAAAGGGATCGCCTTTGACTATGAGTCAACCCTTGACTCATAGCCACTCCTTAAGACTCATCACTACAAGTCATAATTGAAATACCCTAGTTTTTATGCTTATAAAATTTCTTAAGTTTGAGATTTTGGACATCTTACAACTAGAGGGTACTAATCATATGATTGGGTATAGTTAAGGGCATTTCACTTGTACGTTGATCATTGTGGTTTGGTTTGTTTCTATCTAAGATATGGGAATCCATCATACTAGTCATATATTGGGGTACTATAAGTATGATGCCAACCATATCATATCCTATGTCTAGCCCAGGCAATTTTATTTTGCCTAGGGTACGGTTCTTAGGTACTTATCATATGCTAGGGTATGAGTTAGCCCAGGTGGTCATATGTTGGATAGTGTTGAGGTCCAAGTTTATTTCTAGGGTATCGATGATGGGTACCACTCATATATTAAGTTACGATTTGAGGGGATATGGTCGCAACCTCTTACGATCATTTTTTCAGCTTTTAAGCTGAGGGTAATTTGGATATTTCCCACCCCAAAACCCTTAAGTACCCATATCTTATAACATGTTGTGGAATCTCATAACATACTTTTAAAAGATTAAAAAGTCCACAAACACTCTCTAACTCTCTTATGAAGATTGAGCTAGGGTTTTCTTCAAGTGTTCATCTATAGGCACAAAGGTCAAGTTTCTTTTGTGAATTTTCGTGAGTAAGGCATGTGACTCTTCCCTCATTGTTAGTTCTTAAATTAATGTGTTTTAAACATTGTTTATGATTCATTAATGGTGGGTTTAAAAACCCATGTTGAGAGTCTTGTTGCATATTGTTGAGTATTATTTACTCTTAGTTTAAATTATGTTTATACATATTTTTGGTGATGATTTGCACATATAGGTGCTTGGCAATTGTGTTTTAACCATTGGGTAATGGTTCACCCTAAACTAGATGGCTTTTACTTTGGTTTTGATCTTGATGATGGTATTCCCTTAAAGTGTTTATAAATATGCCTAATAGAATAAACTAGTCACATGTTAATGGTGCTTTGAAACAAGGCATTAGCCTAATGAATATGTATGGTTGTAAATTGTATTATAAATATGTTGTTCACGATGTAATGATTTAAATGGTAACCTTGCTGGTTTAATTGGTTAAAAATGGTTTGAGTCCCTAAATATTAAATTGATTTATGTCTTTACTAGATAATGGGTTTGATTCCCTAAACTTTAGATTGAACAAGTGTTTTTGTTAGACAATAGGCTTGAGTCCTAAAGTTAAATGAATAATTCATTGATTGATATTGGTAATGGCATATTGTACGCTTGCAAGTGGTATTGGTATGATGATACCAATGAAATGCCTTTGGTAAGTAATTAGAATAATAGTTGTGTATGTGAAATGATGGTTTTAAATTGGTCTTAAAAAGTGGGATGTGTAGCTAGGCCATGAAAGCAGAGTCTGAAGGACTAACATTAGAAATCTTACTACTGGTGTTGGTGTCTTTATGACTGGGTGTTGTGAGTCCCCAAAATAAATATGTGAATTGGAGGTTCGAGTCCCCTATAATACATATATTGATTTTTAAGTCACCTTGGTTATTCCAGGAGATTTGAGTCCCCCATATAGGCATACACGATTTTAGATATTCTCTGGTTTGTGTGGCTACTCATACTAGGGCCCTTTTAACTAGGGGAGAGCTAGTCCCATATAGCCCGTGGGTACTTTGTTCGATGAAGGTCATGCTACACAACCCAAGTTAATATTTTTAAACTTTATGCTACTCTTGTTCCTTATCCCGACATGGTATATATGTATATGTTTGTTTTGCGTTGGTTACATATATTAGTTGATTGGTTTTGAACTATTGGCACTATTTTATCTTTATCCTTGAGTAACATTGTAATACCTCGAGAAATGTTTTGTTGAAATTTTGTGCGTAAACGTGCTGGGTTCTATCTTCTAGAATAAATTATAAATTTTTTGTGCAGAATATCTTAGATTATGGACCACCATTGCGTAAAGTATCAAATAATCTTTCCAATGATATGTGGATCATCCAAAATGGACACCCGAGCGATGAGTTATGAACATTCCGATCAAACCATGAATAGTAGTGAACAGTAAAACGTGCAGGAAAAAGTACTGAGGCCTGGCGTATTTTTGCTCCAAATTTAAACGATCATAACTCCTTGTACATAATGATCTGGGTGATTTACTATATATCAACAGAAATCTCTGCGAGTCCTCTTTCCAATGAAATTGGTTTCATCCGATTTGTCTATCGAAGCAAAAAGTTATGGTCTATCTACTTCAGCCTATCAAAAGTGAATTTTTGGGTCAACTTCAAATGATCATAACTCCTCGTACACAATGATCTGGGTGAGATACTATATATCAATGGAAAGACATGAGAGTCCTCTTTCTAATTAAATTAGTTTCATTCAATTTGGATATCGAAGTAAAACGTTATGGTTGATCTACTTTAGACTATCAAAACAGTCCACCAAAGGACAGATTCGAGAATTATTTGATTTTTCAGGGGCGTTTTGGTCATTTCTGCTCACCCAAAATCCATCCAAACCCTATATTAAAGCCTATTAGAAGCATTATATGTTATATTTCATCAAATTCCCTCAAAAAGAAAATCCTAAGCTCCTACATCCAACTTCAAGAACCTCTAAAGTTCACTATTAATTCTACAAATTTATTCAAGATTCTAAGTTCCTAGTTCAAGATCTCCAAGAACCATCATTCAAAGGCAC
>NC_061120.1:112108378-112109204 GCF_002878395.1 Capsicum annuum | reverse complement strand
TGAACCCATATCTTATGATGATTATTATGAAATCTTGATGTTTATAATTTTGAAAGATGAATTTACATGTGTGGAGATATAAAGCATGAATCTTGAATGATATTTATCATGATTTTGATATTTGGGTCGTGAATCCCTATTGGAAATTTCTTTTTTTTTAGAAAGTGTGTGTTATAAGCACGTTGATGTTTAATATTTGAGATATTTTGAATGATTTGACCTTTTGGTCTTAATGGAGTTGTTTGAAACTCGAGTGTGAAAGAAATCCACAACGTGGTTGATTTTGATAGATGGGAAGCATGATGACTCCCGATGTATATTTATATATTACTTAAATTTTTTTATTGTAGATTGTCTTTGAAATGATCTGAGCTAAGTTTGGGAGAAATCTTTAGCACCAAGTGGGAGGTATAAAGTGACCTTACTTTCCTAGAACTACCTGCCCCCATAGGAGTGAGCCTGAGGCTGATTTATATAGTGATCACTAGTTTGTGTGGATTTGATATCGATAGTCCTACTCCAATGGAAAGGATAGAAGGGCTCTCCCAACATGGGTTATACGTTGGACTCCATGTAGATCACATGGTTTATATCGGTTATAGGATCTCCCAGTGTGTGTGTGTTTCCTTGTGTCTATGGTGAATGATGAAGTGATTTGAAAGTGGAATTGTGAAGTTATTCTTTTAAGAGATTTAAATGATATTTACATTATGAGAATTGATATTCTTAATGAACTGAAAGTGATTGAAAAATTATATGATGACTCACATGTGTTATTATACTTATTTCATCCTCTCATGATTATGATGATTTTCTTCGGACTATG
>NC_061120.1:112073636-112108278 GCF_002878395.1 Capsicum annuum | reverse complement strand
TTGTGTCTATGGTGAATGATGAAGTGATTTGAAAGTGGAATTGTGAAGTTATTCTTTTAAGAGATTTAAATGATATTTACATTATGAGAATTGATATTCTTAATGAACTGAAAGTGATTGAAAAATTATATGATGACTCACATGTGTTATTATACTTATTTCATCCTCTCATGATTATGATGATTTTCTTCGGGCTATGTGAGTCTTTCATACATCCTGCATATTTCTTATAAATATTTATGATGATGATGTTTATACAACTGCATACACCTCCATATACTCTGTTCCTTTCCATGGTACTAACCCACGTCTTCGAATGTGGGCTGTATTTTCTTGGAATGTAGGTTCAGGTGCTCAGTTCCAGGTTCGACAGTGACTCTTCGGGCACACTATTCTACATCCTCTGTTGTGGTGAGTCCTCACGTTCTGTGGACGAGATGTCTGATGTTGGTTTCACGAAATTATTTACAATTGATAACTGAGTATGAGTCAGTTGGGGTATGTCTCAATGGCTCACTGGTTTTATTGATTTTCTTAGAGGCTTGTCAAACTAGTATAGATGTTGGGAGTTGACTAATAAGTCGTATTTTGTTATCTTTCTAAAATTCATTTATTCTTGGATAATGATTACTCTATTAATATTTGAGGGTTATTTATGGAAACCCCATTGATTTGTGTTGAACTTAATAAAAATGGCTCAAAGGGTTAGCTTGGGGCTACTCGTAGCCTCAGCACCGTGTGATGCTCTGGGACCCATTTTTTGAGGCATTACAAACATGCTAGTGCTCTAATCGCGAATCATCTTCGATGTTTTATCCCCACGCGATGTAGGTATTGGTCATACTACACCCCCTACTCAGTGATTAGACTTGGGAACAACTTATTTTGACTTCAAGTAGTGAGCTTCCATAATTCAGAAGGCTCTATTTCTAGCCTTGAGTTTTCTTATGTCTTTATTAGTTTAGACTAGGATATTGGTTTTGGCTATGTTTAGGGGCATATCCTAATCGAATGCTTCTTAGATATCTTTTAGAGTCTTTTAATGGATAAATTATTTGGGTATATTATGGTATGGATATGGACTTGGTTATTATTTTGGATTTGTTATGGTTGTTAGTTGGGCATTAAACGGTTAGAATATTTGGGTTGGTCATGGTATTAGACATATCCCAAAGTCTTTGTGTTTTTAATCACCTTATCTTGTTATATATTTGGAATACATTCGACTTTGGGTATATATTGGTTTGTTGGAATGGGTAGTAGGGTGATCTTAGGTCCTTGTTGGGGTTGAGATGCCCATTGAGACAAGGCCTTGGTTTGGGTCGTATCAAGTTGGTATCAAAGCCTAGGTTCATGGTCAGTTGGGTATCCTTAAAGTCGTGTCAAGTAGAGTCTCTTTTATGGGTGTATAGCATGCCACACTTATAATAAAGAGGCTATGTGATATTTAGGATTGCTTTACTCTCTTGATGTCTTATTTTGAACTATAGAGTCTAAGGTCTTAGATTCTACTAATTTTTATTTACTTGTCTTTCAGATCACGCCTTCAAAAAGATTAGATATTCATGCAAGTTCCTCTATCCTATTAGGGACAATATTGATAGGACACACTCGACCTCTAGAGTCCAGATGCAGTCAAACATTACTGCATTTGATTGTCCTCGTGGGGTTCTAACTGTCCCCACTGGCCTATTCTTGTGGGTGATATTCATACTTAGTCACCTCAAGGGGAGGCTACTAATGTTGAGTTTCATTGCCCCATTAACTTGTTGACTTAGTTGGTAGCTTCTCAACCTAAGCATGGTGTTCCTATCACTTTATCTTCCGAGGCCATAAAGGTTGGCTAATTTATGAGGTTGTGTCCTCCTATGTTTACTGGTGCAAAGGTTGAGAAGGATCCTTAATGTTTCATTGATGAAATGGATTAGATCTTCCAAATTATGCATGTTTCTAAGGTTGAAGGTGTTGAGTTTTCTATCTATCAATTGAAAGATATGGTGTACTAGTGGTACAAAGAGTGGGAATAGTTGAGGGGCGAGGATGCTGGTTCTGCCTTAGGGTGGATTTCTCTAGTGAATTTCTAGACCACTTTTTTCCTCAGGAATTAAGGAAAGAAAAATCAAAAGAGTTTGTGAATCTAAGGCAATGTAAGATTCCTGTCAAGGAGTATGCCTTGAAATTTCATCAACTGTCCAGATATGCTCCTGAGTTGGTCTCTAGCATAAGGGATAAAATGTAAAAGTTTGCTTTAGGATTGTCTCATGAGTTGATCCTTGAGAGCAAGGTTGCCTTGTTGATCAAGGACATGGACATCTTTATATTGGTTGTGTACATACAACAAGTAGAGGAAGAGAAAAAAAGTAGGCTGAGTTTAGTGAGATGCAGAGAAAGAAATTTAGACCTTCTAAGCAAAGTGGTAGAGATGGTGGTAAGTGGAAAAAGAAGAAGTAAGGGAGTTTTGGTTCTTTATCCATATCTAGTGGTCCTTACCTGAAGCCATCAGATGATCATCGGTCTCAGCATGATGGTTATCTTGGGCATATAGTACCCAATCTCAGGCTAGTAGGGCTCAGTCAAATCCATCACATGCTCCTTGTAAAGTTTATAGGCGGTCGCAATATGGGTTCTGTGGGGAAGGGAAGAACATATGTTTTTATTATGGTTAGATTGGTCACATGCAGCGTGACTTTTGGGTTAGAATGGCTTCTGAGGCTAACAAGGTCCCGGTTGCCTCATCATTTGCTCCTACACCAAAGGGTGCTACTTCTACATCTGTTTCTACTTTTGGTACCATCACGGGCCGAAATCGGTTATATGCTCTTATGTCGTGCCAAGATTCTGAGGCATCTCTCGATGTCGTTATGGGTATGTTGAAATTTTTAACCCACGATGTGTATTGTTTACTTGATCTAAGGTCCACTCTTTTTTATGTGACGTTATTTGTGGCTGTGCATTTTGGCTTTGGTCCTAAGTTTATTTCTAATCTTTTTTCTATAGTATCTTAGGTGATGACTCTGTGTTTGCTAAAAGAGTCTATAGGGTATGTGTGGTATCTGTTAGTGATAGAGAAACTCCTATGGATTTGATAGATTTAGATACGGTTGACTTTTATGTCATATTGGGGATGGATTACTTGCATTTATGTTATAATTCCTTAGATTGTTGGATCCGCAAGGATATGTTTAAATTTCTTAATATGCCGATCATTGTATGGGAACTAGGTTCTTTAGTGCCTAAGGAGAAGTTCATCTTATATCTTAGAGCTCGCGAGTTGATTTCCAAAGAGTGTTTGTATCATTTGATCTGGATTAAAGATTCTAACCCCGAAGGTCCTTCTCTACAATCCGTTCTAATGGTAAATGAGTTTCTTAAGGTTTTCCCTGATGCTCTACCTAGTGTTTCTCCCAATGGGGAAACTAATTTTGGGATTGATCTTATTTCGGACACTTGACCTATCTCTATCCCTCCTTATAGGATGGCTCTGGCTAAGTTGAAGAAGCTTAAGGAGCAATTAAAAGAGCTCTTAGAGAAAGGGTTTATTTGTCTTAGTATGTCTCCTTAAGGTGCTCCTATGTTTCTCATACATAAGAATGATGGTTTTCTTCATATGTGTATTTATTATCGTCAGCTAAATAAGATGCCTATACAAAATAAATATGCTCTTCCTAGGATTGATAACTTGTTTGATAAACTTCAAGGTGCGAAGTATTTTTCTAAGATTGATCTTAGGTCAGGTTATCACCAGCTTAAGATTAGGGTTATTGATATCCCTAAGACTGCCTTCAGAACCAGATATGGTCACTATAAGTTCATGGTTATGTCTTTTGGGTTAACTATTGCTCTAGCAATATTCATGGATTTGATGAATAGGGTCTTCAATCTATTTTTGGATTGGTTTATCATTGTCTTTATTAATGACATCTTGGTATACTCTAAGAGTGAGGTGGATCATGTCGATCACCTCTGTGTTGTGTTGCAGGCCTTGAAGGATCAGCGTTTGTATGACAAGTCCTCTACATCTGAGTTTTGGTTAAAGATTGTGACTTTTTTTTGGTTATATTATCTCTAGTAGGGGGATCATGGTAGATCCATAAAAGGTTTCAGTGGTTAAGAAATTGCCTAGACCTATGAATCCAATCAATATTTGAAGCTTCTTGGGTTTAGCCAGTAACAATAGGAGATTTGTGGAAAGTTTTTTGACTCTAGCTACCCCATTTACTAAGTTGACCCAGAAGAAGGTCAAGTTCTTGTGGTCAGATGCGTGTGAGGGTAGTTTTTTAGGAGTTGAAGCATAAGTTGACTTCAGCTTCAGTTTTGACCCTGCGCAAGGGTAATGATGGTTGCATAGTATATATGATACTCTTTGTGTTGGGCTTGACAGTGTCCTGATGCGGAATGGTAGGGTGGTGGCCTATGCGTCTAGGCAATTGAAAGTTCATGAGGAGAACTACCCTATCCATGATTTAGAGTTTTAGCTGTGGTACTTTTATTAAAGATTTGGTATCACTATCTCTATGGGGTTCATGTTGATATCATTTCGGATAATAAGAGCCTACAGTATGTGTTTACTCAAAAAAAGTTAAATATTAGGCAAATAAGGTGGCTTGAGTTGTTGAAAGACTATGATATGAATCTTCACTACCATTTAGGTAAAGCTAATGTAGTTGTTGATTCTCTTAGCTGGTTGTCCATGGAGAGTTTAGCTCATGTGGATGAGGATAAGCAAGAGTTAGTGAAGGACATTCACCGTCTGACTATTCTTGGAGTTTCTCTCACGGACTCTGAGGATAGAGGTGTGTTTGTGCATCAAGAATCACAGTCATCTCTTGTTGAGCAAATGTTGAATCCTAGTTTGATGAAGATTAAGATGAATATGGGTCAGCAAAAGATTGTTGACTACGCGATAGGTGGCGATGGTATCTTGAGGTACAAAGGTTGGTTATATGTTCCCGATGTTGATGGATTGAGGGGAAGGATTTTTACCGAAGCATATTTATCTTGCTATGTTATTCATCCTTGTTCTACAAAGATGAATTATGATCTTAAGGAGTTCTATTGGTGGAATAATACAAAGTGGGGTATGGCTAACTATGTGGCTAAGTGTGTGGTGCATCAACAAGTGAAGGATGAGCACATAAGACCCGGGGTTTGTATCAAGAGATTGAGTTACCTTAATGGAAGTGGGAAGTGATTAATGTGAATTTCGTGATAGTATTCCTCATTCTTAGAATTAATGTGATTCAATTTAGGTTATTGTGGATAGGGTGACCAAGTCTGCTCACTTTTTACCGATGAGGACTAGTTATTCGGTGGAGGATTATCTTAAGTTGTATCCTGCAGAGATTGCATAGTTGAATATTGATACTTTTTCTATCATTTTGTATTATGGTACTCCGTTCTCCTCGCATTTTTGGAAGTCATTTCAAAAAGGTTTGGTAACTAAGGTGTAACTTAGTACCGCTTTCCACCCGTAGTCGGATGGACTAGCAGAGAGGACCATTCAGATATTGGAAGATATACTTTGTGCTTGCGTGATTGAGTATAATGGTAGTTGGTTTGACCATTTTCCCTTGATTGAATTTTCTTATAATAATAGTTATCACTCTAGCAGTCGTATGGTTCCTTTTAAGGTATTGTATGGTAGGAGATGTCGTTCTCCTATTGGGTGGTATGAAGTTGGTGAAAGTAAGTTGTTTGGACCTGATTTGGTTCAGCAAGCCTTGGAGAAGTTAAAGGTAATTCATCATAGATTTTAAGTCGCATCACTCTAGTAGTCATATGGCTCCTTTTGAGGTATTGTATGGTAGGAGATGTCCTTCTCCTATTAGGTGGTATGAAGTTGGTGAGGGTAAGTTTTTTAGACCTAATTTGGTTCACCAAGCCTTAGAGAAGTTAAAGGTGATTTGTTATAGATTTTAAGGTGCTCAAAGTCGCCAAAAGTCTTATTTAGGTGTGAGGCATAAGGAGTTGGAGTTCAAGGTGGGCGATTGGGCATTTTGAAGGTGTCTCTCATGCAGGGAGTAATACGGTTTGGTAAGAAGAAAAAGTTAACCCCTTAGTATATCGGTCTATACTTGGTTTTAAAGAGGGTTGGAAATATTGGTTATGAGTTATAGTTGCCTCCTATTTTAAGCTTTATTCACCCGGTTTTCCATGTCTCTATGTTGAGAAAATGTGTAGGTGATCCTTTATTGGTTTTTCTTTAGGAATGATTGGGTATCTCGAATTCCTTATCTTATAAGTAGTCCCATTAAGATCTTGGATTGCCAAATTTATTGGTTGTGGTCAAAAGATGTAGCTTTGGTAAAGGTTCTTTAGAGGAACCATAAGGTTGAGGAAGCAACTTGGGATGCAGAAGAGGATAAGAAGTCCACGTATCTGCATTTGTTCCCTATTCCAAAAATTCATTCTTGATGTATGTGTTGTTCTTAATACCTTTATTTTATTTCTTTGTTTTCTAACTTGGTTAATGGTTAGTTTGATGTGTAATAATGTGTTAACTCGTGCTTATGCTTGCCTTAACCCGTCATTCGAGGATGAATGATCCAACTGAAGAAGAATTGAAACTCCCTAGTTTTGACCCTTAGAAAATTTCTTGAGTTTGAGCTTTTGGACATCATACAACTAGAGGGTATTAGTCATATGATTGGGTATAGTTAAGGGCCTTTCACTTATATGTTGATCATTTTGGTTTGGTTGGTTTCTGTCCAAGATATGAGAAGGCATCATACTAGTTCTATGTTGGGATACTAGATGTATGATGCCAACCTATTATGTCCTATGTCTAGCTTAGATGATTCTATTTTGCCTAGGGTACAGTTTTAGGGTACTTGTTGTATGCTAGGGTACGAGTTGGCCCAGGTGGTCGTACATTGGATAGTGTTGAGGTTCAAGTTGATGCCTAGGGTATGAGTAGCAGGTACCACTTGTATGTTAGGGTACGGTTTGAGGGAATGTGGTTGTACCCTCCTGTGATCATGTTTTCAGATTTTAAGTTGAGGGTATTTCAGACATTTCCCATCCCAAAACCCTTAAGTACCCGTATCTTGTGGACTCTCATAACATACTTTTGAAAGATCAAACTCTCCAAAAACTCTCTCTAAACATCTCTTGAATATTAGAATAGGGTTTTCTTTAAGTGTTCATCTAGAGGCTTAAGGTTCAATTTTCTTCCATGAATCTTCGTGAATAAGTCATGTGACTCTTCCCTCATTTTTAGTTCTCAAATATCATGTGTTTTAGACATTGAGTATGATTTATTAATGGTGGTTTTAAAAATCCATGTTGAGGGTCTTGTTGCATATTGTTGAGTATTATTTACTCTTGGTTTAAATTATATCTATACATGTTTTTAGTGATGATTTGCACATGTTGGTGATTGGTAATTGTCATTTAACCATTGGTTAATGGTTCACCCTAAACTTGATGGGTCTTACTTTGATTTGGGTCTTGGTAATGCTATGCCCTCAAAGTGTTTGTAAAAATATCTAAGAGAATAAACTAGTCACATGTTAATGGTGTTTTGAACCAAGGGATTAGCCTAATGAATATGTATGGTTGGTAAATGGTATTTTACAGGTCTTCCTGGCCATGTAATGATTTTAATGATTTTAATGACGATACCATAGAAGTGCCTTTGGTAAGTAATTGGCTTAATGGTTGTGTATGTGAAATGATGGTGTTAAATTTGGCTTTAAAAGTGGGATATGTAGTTGGGCCATGAAAGTGGAGTCCAAAGGACTAACACTGGAAACCACGCTAGCCGGTGCGAGTGTCTTTGTGATAGGGTGGTTTAGTTCTCTGAATGAATATGTGAATGGGAGGTTCGTATCCCCCATAATACATGTATCGGTGCTGAAGCGACCTTGATTATGCCGGGAGGTTCAAGTCCCCTATATAGGCATAAACGATTTTAGATATGCTCTAATTCGTGCGGCTACACGTACTAGGGCCCTTCCAGCTAGGGGAGAGCTGGGCCTATATAGCCCGTGGGTGCCTTGTTTTATGACGGTCATGCTACATTACCCAGGTTAATGTTTTCAAACTTCATGCCAATCTTGATGCCTATCCCGGCATGGTATATATGTATATGTGTGTATTTCATTAGTTACATGTATTGGTTGATTGGTTTTGAATTATTGGCACTATTTTATCCTTATCCTTGAGTTACATGTTAGCGCTCCAACTGCTAACCGTCTTCAATGTTGTATTCCCATGTGATATAGGTGTTGGTCACACTACACCTCCTACTCAATGATTGAACTCGAGAACAACTTGTGTTTACTTGAAGTATTGAGCTTCCATAATCAGGAAGGCTCTATTTCCTTCCTTGAGTTTTCTTATGTCTTTATTGGTTTAGACTTTGATATTGGTTTTTTCTATGGTCGGGGGCATATACCGATTGAATACTTCTTGGATTTATTTTAGACGGTTTGTATGCACAAACTGCGGACTTGGATACATTATGATATGGATATGGACTTGGTTTTTATTTTGGGTTTGTTATGGTTGTTGGTTGGGCATTGAACGGTTGGACTTGTTTGGGTTAGTCATGGTCTTGGACATATCCTAAAGACTTTGTGTTGTTAATCACCTTATCTTGTTATATGTTCGAAATTCATCCGATTCCGGTATATGTTTGTTGGTTGGAATAAGTAGCAGGGTGATCTTTGGTCCTTGTTGTGATTGAGATGCCCATTATGACAGGGCCTTGGTTTGGGTCGTATCAGTAACCAAGGTAGTACTACCAAGGCACCCTACACTATTATCTTTATGACTCAATGGCACCACTCGTATGGGACCCTACGACTCATAGGGCTCATTCATAGTCAACACAGAACCCAATTTAGGACTTACACTAGACACCCTACAATTACATCTAACGACTCATAACATATCCTTACGGCTCTTAGCGAGACACTCATACTCAGAGCAGAATCTAGCCACAAACTTACTAGTTTGGTTATGGCTTGTCCCAACAACTCATCAGGACACCCTACGACTCATAGAGCAAGTCGTTACCAAGGCAGTGAACTCAAAGATCAAGAAATTTCCAAGGGCCAATATTTGGGGTGTCTCAGTAACAATGTTTTAATTTCAAAATTTGAAACAACAAATCAATTTGAACGATTCAAAAAATCCCTCATTCGATTACCTTCTGATCTTTGAAGCTCTGTTTTTTGAATATCTTCTTTTCAAAAGTTTTCGAAGCTCTATTTTTTTGTCATAATTTACAAATAAGATGAACATTTCAAATCTCTTTATTCGATATTTCATCCCCTAAAATAATAGAATTGCAGACTAATATTAGCTTAATATGAAACAAAACCAGAAAACATAAAACAAACACATCACATACATGCCTGATATTATTTTGTATACATAACAATGCTATGTCTAAAGGATGAAATAACATAAATTAGCTTGTCTTATAGAGCCCTATCCATAATCGTGTTATGGATAACATTATTAACATAGAACATATACATCACTCTATAATGTATGTGTTTTGAAAATACAATAGTCCAGTAGCGCCTGTTTTAGCACATATACATAACCGAATTATGTATATGGGTTGATATACATAACTTTGCTATGAATAACACTATTAAAGCATGACATATACATAACTATGTAATGTATATGTGTTGAAATAAACAACCCAACAATGTTTGTTTCAACATATATACTTAACAAATTTAATGTATATGGGCTTATATACATAATAATGTTATGTACATGGAATGAAGTAACAACAAATCTCGAACGATAACAATGTTACATAGTGACTGTCTTCATTATGTAATCCATCCATAGACGTAACAATTTATGTATATGGGCTGAAATAACAACATATCTCGAACGATTACCCCAAATCTTATACATAGCCACGATATGTATTAGAGTTTAAGTAACAACAACTAATATTTTATGACTAAGTATAGGAATACAAAAATTGAAAAAATAAATAGATTCAGACACAAAGCACTGTACCTTGGAGAGACAGGGTTGTGATGTGTTTTTTTTTCTTCCTTTTTTTTAATAGAAACTAGGTAGAATATTGCATTCATTTTGACTTTAAATTGGTGTTTGCATAATATTTTGTTTATAGGGTCGTTCTTGTTCCTCTATTTGAAGATTTAATAAAGTTCCTTAATTATAGACACTTTTTTTGGGACCATTAAGAATAGGAATTGTGTCGAGAAGTTGGAGAACATGTTTGTAGTTTTGATGATTAATAAATAAAAACCTGGTTCATTGCTTGTTGTCTTTTGTATGTTCTGTCATATGAGCCAGGTCCCAAAATAGGTGACGTGAATATACAAGGAAATCAAGTACAATTAAAGAATATTGGAGCCACAAAATTATAAAGAAAATTAAAAAAGAATCAAAGAAGGAAAGAAATAAAAAGCAAAGAGGGAAAAAAATAGAGTCTAAAGAGGATTCAAAGTTTTCTTATATGATACAATCTCGTTATAAGTAAAGGAATCACATAATTCCTTATAGGAAACCAAGTTCTATTTGGAGAAAAAGTCCTAGCTTGTGATATTCTAGGGTATGACAAATCTCCAGCATATATATATATATATATATATATATGAAATAAAGATCATTGAGAGCCACACCTATTGCATATCCACGAAATTTATCATATTGAGAACAATAGCCATTGGAGAAAAAACTGCAGGACTTAATCACAACAAAACAAAAACCTGGTTCACAGTTTTTGTTCGAGTTGCACTATTAAATATTGATGTTTAGATAGTTAAAGGCTAGAGTTATTAGTCTTTGATTAGCTCATCGGTTGGAGTAAATTTATGAGTTTTGAGTTTGTAATAGGATAGATTCTAAGTTGTAGTCTTTTCTATTACTGAACATTATTAAGATATGAGTGTGAGAAATAAGAAGTGGGTTTGACTTCTTGATTGTAAGGTGTTGTGATAAGAAGCGGGTTTGAATTCTTGGAGTGCTCATATAGTGGACTGAACAATTGTAGTAAATTATTGAGTTGTGAGTTAAGAGATAGGTTCTAGGATTGTGGGGTTGTAATCTTGAGCAATGATCTTTGAAGTTATTAGATATTGGTGGTGAAATTCTACACAATGTAGGTCATGGTTTTTCACTCCCTTGAGCAAGGAGTTTTCTTTCGTAAAATTTGTGTTGCGCTTTATTTTACTGTTTGTTGTTTGCTGCAATTTTGGGGAAAGGTTCCTAATACGTGTGGTGAGATTATTTAATTTATTTTAGTTGGTATAAGAGTGGATATTTTTCAATTAAAGGCTAACACCTTGAAAATTATCAGATGGATGCCCCACCAATATCTCATGAAAGTTCTTCGCAAATTCGACCACCCCTCTTTAACGGACAATATTATGGATAGTGGACGAACATGATGATAGACTTTATTATTGGAGGGAATCATGATATCTAGAATATTGTGTTGGATGGACCAAAAATCCCAACTAAACTTGGTGAATATGGAAAGGCACGAGTTCCTAAAGGGATATTGGAATTTGATAATAATGACAAGATCAATGTTCAAAACAATGGAAAGGACAAAAATATCCAAATATGTGGCATTTGCCATGATGAGTATTATAGCATATCCTCTTGTTCCATAGCAAAGGAAATTTTGGAAACTTTGCAAACAACTAATGAAGGTACCAGTCAAGTGAAAAAGTCTAAGATTGATGTACTAAATAGAAAATATGAATTATTCAGGTTGAAGGAAAGAGAGACTATTCAGGAGATGCATACAAGGTCCACATCAATCATTTATGAGATCTACTCTCTAGGTGAAGTTGTTCCCAATGGTAAGGCTATCCAAAAATTACATAGTGTGTTGTTGGAGTCATGGGAAAGTAAGGTTGAAGCTATATCTAAGGATCACAATTTGGACATATTAACCAAGAATGAGCTCATCGGATTCCTGAAAATATATAAGATTAAGAAAAATTAAGAATGTGAAATTACTGGAGTCATAAAGAAAAATAATTTGGTTCTAAAATCTATTGAAAATGTAGATTTTGAACCTGCAAATTTGATACTCCTGACAAAGAGATTTTAGAAGATGTTAAGGAAGAGCCTGAATTTACAAAGTAAGAACCAGGTTCCAAGAAACCTTGAAAAGGAAAATCATGATCAAGTGTGTCACAAGTGTGGTAGTTCTGACCATTTCATTAAATTTTGTCCTTTATTAATTATGGAGCACAAGAAAAATAACCAGGAAAAATCTAAGGAACAAAAGAAAGACCTGTTTCTTCCATCGCACAGGAAGATGATAAAACGTGAAGTAGAGCTTGTAGTAAGAAGTGTCCTTTCTAAAATGGGAAACTCCTCTGATGATTTGATAATGAGGAACCACAAAATTGATCACTACTGACTATGATGGAATCTGATAATGAGGACACTCTAGCACATGTTGCAATCACTAATTTAGATGGTAAACAACAGAAAGAAAATTCCAAAGAGACCATACTTTCATACATAGCAAGTTTAGACTCAGACAATAACCTGAACAAAGAGAATCCGAGGTATGTTTTCTTGATCTTAAACCTGAACTCAAAAACTTTTCTAAGAGAAAACTTGAGAACTTAGCATATGTTCATATTGATTCCTATTGTTTTGCTTCCTCTTACAAGAATCAACTTATGAGAGATTATGCATCTTTAAGAATGGACTATCAAAGTCCTAATGAAGAAAAATGTTCCTTGAAAAACTCTTTAAAGGTATTTTCTTCTAAAGGAAAAATCCAAGCAACCACTCTTAAACAATCCTTGAAAGATGACATCAGAAAGTTGACTATAAATCTTCAATAGATTATTAAAAAGAATATGTTGCTGTAAGAAAATCTTGCAAGGACTAAAGATAAGTTAGAACATAGTAGAAAGTGGACTAGGTCCTCAACACTATTAACTCAAATTCAGGATGGTCAAATCATTAGTAGATATGGGATTGGTTTTGAACCTAAATAATGCAAGTCTTGAAAAGGTAACCTTGCTGGATTAAAATTATGTACTCATTGTGGAAAGGAAGGCCATCTTAGAAATCAATGTCAAGGTCAAATTCGGGAAAATCATAAAACCATTAATTTTACTAAAAAGTGACCTGGTTCTTATCAGATGAATTATTCTAATTTTGTTAAAAGAAATTAGGCCCTTACCATGCAAATGCTCAAAAGAAATAGTTCTCTTATTTGCCTTTTGGGGCTAGAAGAGATCTCATTCATCCTTTTACTCAGAAAAAGGGGCCCAAGTTAATCTAGGTACCCAAGGCTAATATTTAACTAGTGTTTTAGGTGAAGACGAAAGGAAATGAAATATCATGGTATCTGAATAATGCATGCTCCGGACACATGATCGAAATACGAGAAAGTTTCCTCTCCCTCACATATTTCTAAGGTGACAAGGTAGCCTTTGGAAAAGGACAAAATGGGTTGAGACATAATTTGATGAGCTTCTTTTAGATGCGTGAGAAAAAATCTCAAATTTTGAAACTTGGTTCTAAGCTAAATAGTCATGAATATCCTGGTTCTTGAGTTGCCCAACACGAAATTTAGTGAAGTAATGCTCAATATGATCAAAAATCAAGAAGAATGTTAAAATATTCTAACTTCAATATTAAAGGTTCGTTCACAAAAATTGGGAAAGTTATACAACATAAACCTGGTTCGTATAATTTTGCAAAAAGATGATGAAAAAAATTGGTCTTATGAATGGCAATCTTGATGATCGTGATCTTAAAGAGCGGGTTGATAATGAAGGATTTGGTATTGTTGGAGATGATTATAAATATTATGAATGGGAAATCTTGGTGAAACCTGGTTCTCAAGCAGTTCTTTAAAATGATCAAATTTACAATTCAATGGTGATCCTTATATTAGTGAAGATGTACATGATACAGGGGGAATAATTATTAAGAATATGCATGGTGAACAAAACAGAGGGGGAGTAGTTGGATGATTAAAGGGTTCAATGTAATATGAACCTAGTTTCTCTCTGCCTGAAGCTTGGTATTATCAAGATGCGCTGACACATCATCACTTCCTTAATAATTGGCTAGTAAATGAACAATTTTATGCTTGATTGGACATCTGATGTTTATCTAATAACTCAGTGTCACACTGTTATAGGTACACACCTCAGACACATCTTTTAAAATGGCTAAAAATTTTGTGGATATTACCCTTACTCTTTTACTAATTGCATCAAAAAATTAAGGAGGAACTCACAAAAGGGGAACTTGATTCCTTATTTACATTCAGGTATGTACCATCCATTCCAATGTATGCATTTTCTGAATATGTGTAAAACTTAAGGACTGGTGAACTTGATCCATCCTTACAAATCCAATTCTTTCAAGAAAAATACCAAGTTCAGGAATTTTAAAATTACCCTAGATCCAATTCAGGAGGTACCTAATCCCTTTCTTTTAGTATCTTTATTATTTTAACCACCCCATTCATCAAAATAAGGTTCAAAAATTCCAAATCATGACTTCGCCTTTCAAGTATAACTAACTATTTCTTAGGGGAACCACTCTCTTAGGAACAAACTAATATCAGTTCCCTTATTATTTCTAAATTTATCATTGTTGCACTAAGTTTGATGAGTCCATTAACCATATCTACTTTTTCTTAATCAAGGTTTGAAAGTCAACAAGAAGAATACATTTGACAAAATTACCCAAAGGGAGTAAGATCTCTATATATCTTAATCAAGTTCTACTAAAAAAGATTCCCTCATTTAGTTGTTGTTTCTTCTATATCTTACAAATGCACAGTTTACTTGAAGCTAAAAATACTCAGCTAAAGGTGGACATCATGAATTCTTAGTATGAAGTATTGTGAAAAAAAGTAAAAAAAATGTCAAAAAAAAAATTGTACAATGGTATGAAAAAACATTCCTCCTCTTTTTTCTCAGCCTTAGTACTCCTTCTACCAGTATATTTCTGAGAGTTCCTCTACCTTTAATTTTTTTCTTATAGTTCTTATGTTTTTTCTCATACTTATGATATGATATGTTTTTTATTGGGGTACTAAGTGCTTAAATTGGTATATGTCTACTTCATTGTATTACTTCTATGCTTTTCTTGGTTGTTTATGTAAGATGGTTGATATCCTCAGGTTGACTTACCTTATAGCCAATAAGTGTGTGTTGAATAGTGTTGCCCAAGTGGACATGAGTTAAAATGATATTGCACTCATTGTATGTTTGGGTTCTTTGGTTGCTGATTATCAATGATGCCAAAAGGGAGAAGTTACATGGCATAGACAAGAAATATATGATTCATTATTTGTCATCATAAAAAAAAGAGAAATTATTGAGAAGTAGGATAACATGTTTATAGTTTTGATGATTGACAAATAAGAACCTGGTTCATTGCTTGTTATTTTTTGTATAGTATATCATGTGAACAAGGTCCCAAAATAGGAGAAGTGAATATACATGGATATCAAGTATAATTAAGGAAGATTAGAGCCACGAAATAAAGAACAAAGTAAAAAAAGGAGCAGAGAAGGAAAGAAGTAAAAAGAAAAGAAGAAAAGAAATAAAGTCTAAAGAGGAGTCAAAGTTTCCTTATATGATACAATCGCCTTCTAAGGAAAGGAATCACATAATTTCTTATAGGAAACCAAGTTCTATTTGGATAAAAAGTTCTAGACTATGATATTCTAGGGTATGACAAATCTCCAGAATATATATGGCATGAAGATCACTGAGAGTTGCACCTAATCCATATCCACGAAATTTATACTCTTGAGAGCAATAGTCATTGGAGCAAAAACTGTAGGACTTCATCACAGCAAAATAGAAACCTGGTTCACAATTTCTGTTCGAGTTTGTACTATTGAATATTGATGTTTAGGTAGTTAAAGGCTAGAGTTATTATTTTTTGTTTAGTTCATTAGTTTGAGTAAATTAATGAGTTTTGGATCTGTAATAAGATAGATTTTGAGTTATAATCTTTTCTATTACTGAACGTTATTTAGTTGTGAGTGTGAGAAATGAGAAGTGGGTTTGACTTCTTGATGTAGGTGCTATAACAAGAAGTAGTTTTGACTTCTTGATTATGAGGTGTTGTAACAAGAACGGGGTTTGGATTCTTGGAGTGCTCATATAATGGATTGAACAATTGTAGCAAATTGTTAAGTTGTGGGTGAAGAGTTAGGTTCTAGGATTGTGGGGTTGAAATCTTGAACAAACCTCTTTGAAGTTAGGGGAAATTGGTGATGAAATCCTACACAGTGTAGGTCGTGGTTTTTTACTCCCTTGAGCAAGGATTTTTTCATGGTAAAATTTTTGTTGTGCTTTATTTTATTGTTTGTTATTTACTGTAATTTTTGGGACCAGGTTCGTAATACATGTGGTGGGATAAGTTAATTTCTTTCAAATTGGGATATTGAGTTATATATATATATGAAACTTGGAGAGAGAAATTGTAAAAAAAGGATTTTTGTAATTACTCTTGGGATTTGAAATTTTATGTAATAATATAAAGTTTGGTTGTAGTTTTAAGTAATTATTCCATATCTAAAAGCAAGTTTGACACATTTCGTTCAATTTTCTCAAGTTGCATTTACGCAGTTGGTGGATCGTTGAGAACACCTCCACGCTAGAACAATTAGTTCACTTATGTAATTTTGGTACTAGGTGATTTAGGTGTTTGTTTTTGCTATGTGTCAATTGTTAGATGACATCTTTAACTAATGTAAATTTCCTTTCATGTAAGCTTGTGCTTCTACGGTTGATTAAAAGTGTCAGCACTTACACTAACTATAATTGCATATATTTGGGGATGGAAAGGAACCATTTATATTGCACTTAAGGTGCTTGGTTTTCTCCGTTACGACCATAAATGTGGGTCCATTTGAGATATTTCATGTGGTCAAGTTGTTGAGGTCTCGTTGTTTACAGAGGTGGATCTCTTAAGGTTTTAGCATTGAACTCCTTTTATTTAAGTTACGAGTTCATATCTAGTACCTAGAGAAAATTGAAGGAAAGCTGTCTTTTAAGTCTTGAATGAAAGATTGGTGACATTGACCAACAGATAGGATCAAACATCATTAGGAAAATTAATTAAGTTAATTGTGGACTTTATTAATATTTTCAAAACTTTCTAATCTTTTCAAAAATAAAAATCAACCCAACCCACACCCCTCTTCAATCTTAATCAACCACTCTCTCTCTCCAGCTTCTCCCAACCAACAGTTTTGCAAAATTTCTCCCTTCAACCTCTGGCGCTAAATAGTCGGGCAAGTTTTTTTCAACTTTCAACTGTCAATCGATGTGAATACTTCTCTGGCGACAACAACTTCGAGCTCTTCGTCCTCCTATTTCTTTTTTCACAGGTAAAAAATTATCAAGAAACAGAGGAACTTGAGCCAACTACTCTTCTGGTATTGAAATATGGACTGAATAAAACCCTTATTTCTGAAATTTCTACATTTCTTCTTCTCGTTGTCGTACTGTTGATTTGAATTTATTGGTAATTTTTTATCACAGTTGATATTCTTAGTATGTATATGTGTATGTGATATGTTGGTGTTGTTGGGTTGATTTGTTATTTGTCTTGATAGAAATGGTATTGCAACAGTTGAAACATCTGATGTAATAGATGAAACATATGATGCAACAGATGAAAATCTGATGCAATAGATTAAAAATTTGATGCAACTATGAAAATCTGATGCAACAGGTGAACAATCTAACAGATCATTCATCTTTTGCGATAGATGACTCTTTTGTTTGGAAGAAACCTAAACAATATTGATCAAACAAATAATTGATTAGTGATCTATTTTTATTCTTTCCAACGGTTTACTCTTCATTTTAAAATCTGATGCAACAGATTAAAAATCTGATGCAACTATGAAAATCTGATGCAACAGGTGAACAATCTAATAGATCATTCATCTGTTGCGACAAACGACTCTTCTATTTGGAAAAAATTTAAACAACATTGATCCAACAGATAACTGATTAGTGATCTATTTTTATTCTTTCCAACGGTTTACTCTTTATTTTACAATAGATTAGGACTGTTTTTATTCTTTCCAACGATTTACTCATACAGGTTGGTTATCTGTTGTAACAAATAACATACCTGTTGCAACTGATTAGTGATCCGTTTTTATTCTTTCCAACGGTTTACTTATCTGTTGCAATAGGTCAGTTATATATTGCAATAGATAAAATACCTGGTGCAACAGATTAGTGATCTATTTTTATTGTTACCAACGTATTACTTATCCATTGCAATGGGTCAGTTATGTGTTGCACTAGATAAAATACCAGGTGCAATAGATAGTGTTGTTTTTATGGTTCCCACGTATTACTCATCCGTTGCAACAGGTCGGTTATAAGTTATAACAAATAACATACCTGGTGCAACAGATTAGTTGTATGTTGGAACTATTATATTAGTGTTATGCATTAATCAATTATAATCTATGTTATGTTTCTGTTAATTTAATGTAACATGGCTCCCAAAATAATAGAAATCGAATCAAATCTAAGTAAAGAAATAAGTGCAGTAGCTTAGCTACATCCACCACTCTATGAGCTTACTTTACAAGCGTTATCTCAATTAGGAGAAGAAGATAATGAACATAGGGATGAGGAATTTTTCAAAAGAGATGATCCAAATACTAATAGTCCTTTCATGGAAGAGTTGGTCAAAACCTTCAGCATTAATCGTTACCCTATGAGAATGCAGTGCGATGGTGCCACAGATTTAACGGGTGATCTCGTAGTTAAGTCAGTCATGGGAAAATCTTTTAACTCCTTTAGAAAAATACTCCGAGAACAAAAATTGGATTCTTATTTTAGGGAAAACTGCTTTGGGAAATATCTTGATTTGCCGGAGGACAACAATGCTCATTTCCAGATGAAAATGGTATATGATATTCTCAAGAACAGGTTTATGTATGAAAACAAAGATAAGATGGATGAGGTGTGGATAAATTACTATGGCATGCCTATTTGTTTTGGTTGGGAGGAGTTTGCCATAGTTACCGGACTAAAATGTTATCCTCCTTCTCCTTCTCAAGTTATACCTACTCTGACCCAAAAAAAACACCCCTCACGTCCAAAAAAGTAAGAGGCAAGTCGAGTGATCGTGATGACCTGGTGTCCATTGTTGGTCCAAGCTTCAGAAACAAAAGTCTGATTGAAGCGTTGAAAGGTAAAGGACTTTCAAAGAAGCACAAACAATCATTGTGCTTGGTTTGGTTGGTACATAATGTTCTTTGGGAGAGAGACATTAACAACAACATAAGCCTCGATTTAATAAATATCTTCGAGGATCTTGAGGCATTTAACAACTATCCTTGGGGTTATGAAAGCTTCAAAATGACTATCGAATATTTGTTGACTCCGTTAATGCCAAAAATAGTCAACTTATATGGTTTTCCATGCGCCTTCATGGTAAATATTTCTTTTATCATGATATGATTCATCATTTTTTAATTTGATAATACTTTTGATTTATTGGTGTTATGTTATAGGCTTGGACATTTGACAGAAGAGCAGCATGAGCTGAAGAAGGTGAATGTACATCATCTGTTTTAAAAAACAAACAAGCACATATCTATTTCAACAGATGATACATCTGCAGAAAATTATCAAACAGATGTATACATTTATTGCAATTGTTGTCTAACCTGTTGCATTGGATTCGTTATCTATTTCAACAGATGAGTCTTATGTTGCAACAAATGGGTTATTTGTTCAAAATTATCATACTGCTCTGATTTACCTGTTCAAATTTATCCCAACAGATAATCCATCTGATGCAACATAAGAATCATCTATTGCAACAAATGGAAAATTTTTTGTATATCTCTACTTAGCATTGACAATTCTGGCTTTCCAGGTAGATGTCACAGCTACTTCCAAAGAGTATAATATGATAGTTGATAATACAGTTGATCAATGACTATTCAGAATGGATTGCCAATGGGCTGTTAAAGCATCATGCTGGCAGGTACATAAATCAATTTTATGGATATCGGTTTATACAATTCTTGTTGTAAGAACCTGACATTAACACATATAAATCATCATGTAGAAAACAAAATGACGAGTGCTACAAAGTGAACGAATCGAGCTTAGTTTTGATACGTTTGACTTTGTTACTGCACATCCTGGAATGAAGAATTGGTTTTATTTGATGTCACAGCCCCAAACTTGCTGGAATGATGAGGTTTAAAGGTCATACATATTACTATTAATTAATACTTTATTTAATTACATCTGCGTAGTAATTTTTTCTTCACATAATCCAAAATGTTTGATAATATGTGCAGCACATCGATGTCATTTTTTACTACCTCCGAAAGAAGGCCAAGTTGCAAACACAAGAACAATATAGATACATAACAAACAATTGTTTGTACAAAGTTTACAGCAATATATGATAGGTATTGTCAACAGCAGTCGGAAGTTTCCCAAAATGAGGAATTCTTAATCAACATCATCAAAGGTTTTAGCATTCCGGCTGGCTTACCTTGGCATTGGATCGACGAAGTGTCATCCCAATCAATTGTGGTGATGAATTCCGTTGGGTGTTGGCTGTCGCCATTCTAAAAGAGAGGCGCATCTGAGTTTATGACTCGATGTCACGAAAAAAATGTTCCGGGCCATCGTCTAAGATACAAAAGCTGGACAAATATTGCCTACTTACCTTGATATGAGTGGTTTTTGGATCAAAAGGTTCGTACTGATTGGTCGATGATTGAAGTATACCAGGATAAAATGGGTAATCCATTTGATGTACAATATATTGACGGAATTTCTCAATAAAAAATTGGTAGCCTGTAAGTTTAAGTGTCATGATTTAGTTTCATTTCACAAATTTCACAACGCTTGCATGAACTGAAAGATATGGATTATCTATTTTTTATAACGCAGGGATTGTGGTCCTTTTGTTGCCGCCTATGCTGAGTATTTGAGCGATGTATTACAAGTATCAAATGATGGACTTGATGTCAGATTACTCCGCAAAAGATATGCTGCTCTTTTATGGAAATATGGAGAAACAAAAGCTCAGAAGTCGTACGCAACCAACGTTAAAGATCCTCGACGACGAAAGCCGAATGCCATAGAACTGGATGAAGAACAACTTATCCATATTGATTAGATATTTATAGCTCAAGTCCGTTAATGTAATAACCTATGCTCCTTGGTTTAACTTGTTGATTTATTTGTAGAGTAGATCATTTGTACTCATAATGATTTTTTTTACATTTCATTTATTTGTTGAGTTATTTTATTTCATGTAATTTTTTAAGGCTTTTATTTATTTTATTTTGTCTATGAATATAATTAATTTTGAGTTTTGAACATGTTAATTGAAATGGAGTACTAGATTCAAATATCACAATAGATAGTACATCTGCTGCAACAGACGACATATCTTATCAGACAGATTTAGACATATGTTGTAACATGAGATGCAACACGTAGGTCATCTGCTGGAAATTATATAACAGGTCTTTCTACTTTTTTTATTTGCTCCAACAGATTACCGATCTGTTGCAATAGATAAGTTATATGTTGCAACAGATCATAAATCTGTTGCGACAGAAAGACGGGGAATATCTGCATAACGCAATAGATGACCAACCTATTCCAACAGATAATCAATCTGTCACAATGGGTACTATATTTGTTACGACAGATATAAAATTTGTTGCATTATAAATATTCAACTTTGCCAGATATAAAAATTATTTCCCCTATATGTATAGTGAATTGGCTTGAAATAAAAATTTGTTATCGTGTTCGTCTCTGTCTTTGTACATGTTATTTTTTATACACGAGCTCCAACCATTTAGTTAGTACCCCATATGCCTAGACCTATTGCATCTTTCCCACAATGGTATCGCACACATCAGTCATTTGTGTGCCGATCAGCAAACACTCTATGTATGCAAGCAACTACGGCCTGCACGCTGCACCGGTTGTATTTTTTGGGAGCTGGATGTTCTTCTTTCAACCTTCAAAAACCCATGATTCCTTCGCTAATACTTTAGTCGGCAAATGATCCATCAGCTTACTCTACATCAACAACTTGGGCAACAACTTCAAGAGTGGCTACATGTGGGTTAAAAACGTCTTCTCGCTGAACAAAGGTAGGTTGCAGTCATAAGCCTAAATCTTTCCCTCGTATAGTAGTATCTCAATAGTGAGAAAATGGGTGATATCCACATTCATGATAGCAAGGATTCTCTTTGCCTTGGTCTAGCTCTTTTCGTATGGATATGGCCTCTTCCCTCTAACATATTTAATCGCTTCTTCATTCCATTGGAACATAGAAACTAACTGATCAAAACCCAGGCCACCGGAATCAGCTAGATTACGAAGATCAGCGTACCTATCTTTAAAATTATTGTAGAAGTTGAGGTCCATTATCCTATCAGCAACATCATAAGCATCTGGGTATGCTAATTTCCTGCCCCTCATGAGGTAGAGAATTTCATCAACATACTGTGGTATAAGAAGATAATTTTTAAATAGGTTTGTAATTTTAAAGAACAAAAATACAATGGAAAGAATCCGATGAAGAGGGTTCTCTGAATCAGTTCACAGATTACCCAGCTAACACAACTTATGCAACAGATATGTATTATGTTGCAACAGAATACCAAGGGGTGTTTTGAAACATATTTATTTTTGCTGAGCACCAACATGCTCATAATCACAACTGGCAGCAGAAGCAGAAGAAGGATGGCTACCACCATCACAAACAAATCCACTAGCAACACTCCTAGAAAAAGCACCCAGATCTGTAGCAGTTTGAGTTAGGTCGTGAAGAGCTTCAACATTAGACTGATCTTGCCTAACTGCTCTTGTTATGGATGTTTCTCCATTCGATTCCTTCTTTATTAACTCCACCGTTGGGTCTTCTTTTGTATCAACAAGATCCAGAGTAAGTAAAGAAGTCATTCCAGCTCATCAATGGTGGGCACGATCCAAAGATGCACAACCTATAAAAAAATAATAGGAGAAATTTAAATCATATAATAATAATTTACAGTCAGTTGGGTTAAATGGGGCTTGGTTATGTTAACAAAGCCAACTTATGCAACAGATGATCTAGCTACTACAACAGCTGATATGTATGTTGAAACAGATTGATAATATGTTGTATCAGAATATCCATCTGTTGCATAATTTACAGTAGATGGGTAATCTGTTGAGTAGGGTTCAGAGAACAGAGCAACATATGATTAATTTGTTGTGAAATATGGATCGTCTATTGCAACAGATTACCCATTGCACCAATTATAGTTGACGGGTAATCTCTTGCAACAGATGGAACATCTATTTCAATATCTTTCTTTGAGGCAAATTATTTTAGTTGAAAGAAGATGTACTGCATCATTCGGAGGATTAAAGAGATCAGCCTCATTAATATTTTTTTTGTTGCTCTCTACTGCAGCTAACCACCTAAGAATCCTTGGATGAGAAACCTTATTCGGGTAATCCGTGAAATACTTTTGGATGGGAAGAATGGCTTCACATTCCCAAGCCTAAAAATTATAAACAAAAAGCAAGCAAAAAAAAAGTCACAAGTATATTCAATATAAATTAATTAATGAGTAAAAATAGTGATCAATTTTATCATGAAAGCCCAAGAAAAGCCATATAATGTGGTTATCTTTGACTTTAGCTCTTTCAGTAAATATTTGACAGTTAAGTAGTAGCTGTCGTAGCCCCAGGGATAATTATTGAAACTCTCAAAATCATCAGCAAACGCCAATAAATCATGTTCTATGGCTTTCTTGATGTCTCTTGCCAATAAAACGGAATAGACAAACCAAACTAAGCACAATTTCTCCCTTTAGTGCTTTGGTATGTCTTTATTCTTGAGATCCGCTATCAAATCCTTCACTTTGTAGCTAGGTCCAACAATGCCCAACAATCCATCTTTTTTACCTTGCGTTTGTTGGTACCTTTGTGGAGTGTTTTATTGATGGCAGGTTCTTCTGGACGATCGCATCTCAAGCCTGTCACAATGGCAAACTCTTTCAATCCAAAACAAACCCGAATGCCACAGTAGTTGATCCAGACTTCATCCATCTTATTTCTGCCCTCCTTCGGACCTTCATCATCTCCCGCATACATGATTCTGTGCTTGAGAAGGCTATATACCATGATCATTGGGAAATGAAGAGGGCGGGGCCCAGACAGCTCAAGAAATTATGCAAAGCAGCTCTTCTTAAAAAGTCCATCTATGTTTTCCTTCTTCATAATACTCATAAGTTTGTCAAAAGGTTTCCCCAACTAACATTTAAGTACAAGATCACCAAATATTGCATTAGGGTTATTCATTGGCATCGCAACTCAAAACTTGTCAATACTAATGGTTTTGATAGAATCATGCTGGAATTTCAATATTATTTCACGCCCCATTGGTGAGGAGGAGTTATCACTTTCCTCGGCTTCATTTTGCCCTGACTGAGATTGTTTTGGAAGTTCCTCTAAATCTATTTGTACTCTAGCCTTTTTTGTTTGGTGATCGGAAGTTGATCCACTTTCTCCACTTTCTGTTTCTTTTCTTTTGGGAGACATCTTTTAACTACAAACAAAAGAAAAAATAAAATATACATTGCACTTGATGTCTATATAATTTTTTAAAAAAAGGTTAGACAAATTTCAATAAATTATTCTTACCACATAACCAAAAAAAATACACCAACGGACTACCCATCAGTTGGAACAGATGGGGAACCCGAATCTATTGAAGAACTATTTAATATCTCCGCACAGATATTCAACCTATTGCAATAGGTGGAGAAATTTTAATAAATTATTCTTTGCCACATTACAGGAAAATACTCCAACGGATAACCCATCAGTTTGGAACAGATGGGGAATCTGTTTCAAGACCTATTTAATATCTCCCAACAGATCTTTCACCCGTTGTAATAGATGGACCACCACCACTACAACCAATGTCATGACCAATGCTACCAAAACCACCACCAATGCCTCCAATACCAACACCAAGACCACTGACACCACCGCCAAAAAACACAAATAGCAACACCACCAACAATAGCCACCAACAATACCACAAATACCATCCAATAATACCATGACATTCAACAAAACATGAGAGAAAAAATAGGGTTTTCTCGGGTGCTTTCTACTTTTTCAGCATCAAAACTTAAAATTGTTAACCCATTCTCGAAGATAATACAACTAAAAGTCTTTTTTTTATCATTAACTAAAAAGCCTATTTTTTAGAATAAAGAACAAATATAGAACTCTTCTCGAACTCTGTTACATGCAAAGATAGAGAAAATAACAGATACAAGCGGGAATAAAGTCAAAAAAACAACATATGTAGTGTAAATAGGAAAAAAAATTGACTTATTTTGAAGGGTTGAGCAATATGTTGAGAAGTTGTTATTTGTATTGTTTGTATTTTTGAGAGGGAGAGGGCACCTCAAGAGAGAGAGAGAGAGAAGAGCAAGAACATAACATTTGAAATGAAAAGTTTTTCGTGCAAATAGATGATTTGTACGGGTTGATTTGTAATTTTGGAAAAGAATGATAAGTTTTCGAAAAGAATTGCTAATTTGGTCCGAATTAATCTTAATTAATTTTAAAAATTTTAAAAAATATAGTTTTTAAAACATTGACTTAATGAGTACTCATTTCTACTCAGAGTGATCGATCGAGACTCGAGTTGGGATGAACGCAATACCAGTACCATGCAATTGCAAAGACTCGATTGGATTTGTAGTTGACCCTACGAGATCATTCATTCATCCCTAGTTCTACCTAAATAAGCTTAGGTACTATCACTATCCTAACATTGAGCTGATGAGAACTCATTTCAACTCAGAGTGATCGATCGACGACTTAGGTCGGGATGAACGCAATACCAATGTCATGCAATTGAAAAGACTCAGTTGGATTTGTAGTTGACCCTAGGAGCTCATTCATTCATCCCTAGTTCCACCTAAATCAACTTAGGTACTATCACTATCCTAAAATTGAGTTGATAAGAACTCATTTCAACTCAAAGTGATAGATCGACGACTCGGGTCAGGATGAATGTAATACCAATGCTATGTAATTGCAAAGACTCGATTGGATTTGTAGTTGATCCTGCGAGCTCGCTCATTCATTACTAGTTTCACCTAAATCAACTTAGGTACTATCACAATCCTAACATTGAGTTGATGAGAACTCATTTCAACTTAGAGTGATCTATCGACGACTCTGGTCGAGATGAATGCAATACCAACACCATGCAATTACAAAGACTCAATTGGATTTGTAGTTGACCCTGAGAGCTCACTTATTCATCCCTAGTTCCACCCAAATCATTTAGTTGATGAGAAATCATTTCAACTCAGAGTGATCAATCGACGACTCGGGTCGGTATGAACACAATACCAATGCTATGCAATTACAAAGACTCGATTGGATTTGTTGTTAACCCTGCGATCTTATTCATTCATCCCTAGTTCCACCTAAATCAATTGCTATAAAATCTGTTGCAACAAACAACTAAGCTATTGAAAATTTTCAAACAGGTACATATATGTTGCAACAGATGACATATCTTATTTAATTATCAAATAAATATTTACATCTGTTGTGACAGATGACGGAGCTATTAGAAATTTTTAAAAAACTATTTATATCTATTGTAACAGATGACATATCTAATTTTATTAATTATCAAATGAAAATTTTCATCTATTATCATAAATGATTGAGCTTTTGGGATTTTTAAACAGATATTTATATCTGTTGTAACAGATGACTGAGCTGTTCGGATTTCTAAACAGATATTTATATATGTTGGAATAGATGACATATCTGTTTGAAAATCTTTTTATCTCTTTTAATTTTAAAGCAAGAAGCTTCTGGTCCGAGTAGATAATATAAAGTAGTAGTACTTACTACTAAAGGCAGTAAAAAATGCTTCTTGGATATCTCAAAAGTGAGTACATTGAGCAGTCTTATCTTGTCTTTTCAATGTCAGTAGTCTTAGTCTTCCTCGTGCCCCTCAAATTATTAATAAAATTAATGAATATTAATTAATGAATATTGAAAACCACCACATCTACGTACACAATACATCTATAGAAATTATCTCATCTCTTCCTTCAGCTGCAGTTTATTTTATTCAACTTTTATTTTTTTTTCTCTCCTCTTTAGGGTCACAACCTTTTTTCTCTCTTTTCTCTTCTCTTCTCATAAATATCTTTTTGGATCTAAACCCATCCATATCTTTCCTAGACTTAAATTTCTATTTTGATCCCCTTTTTGATATTAAGGTATGGTTCATTATTGCTCTTTCATTCTCGTCTTCTTTTTTTGTATGTTATTTACATCTATTTTTTATTTGATTACTATTTACCCATATCATATTTACTAAAAAAAATTTAAGGAACTTGTAAGTATTGAATAAATAATTCGAGAATTTTTATTACAAAATGAGAAAAAAGTCATCTGTTGGGAGAAGTTTAAAAGCCTTGTTGGCAGTATCATTTATTTGTATGTGTTTTGTTTGTTTCATTATTGTTGATGCAGTTATTGATATTGGTGGTGAGGTTGGCATTGTTAGAAATTGTGGTGTTGTTGATGGTTCTGGAAAAAAAGATATTGTTTCTTTGTTGTTGATGATGTTGTTGGAACAAATATGGTTTCTTTTTTATTGATGTTTATGTTGTTGTTGATGTTGCAACAGATGGAGAAACTGTTGGAACAAATAAAATCACCAGAAAGGCTGGTTTGATGTATTCCATCAGACTCCACATCTATTGCAACAGACTCCACATCTGTTGGAACAAACTCTACATCTGATGCAACAGATGGATAATGTTCTTTTTGTGACATCAATTTTTTTACTCTTCTTTGTATATATAAGGAACTGACAGTTGATCAACTTTTGACGGACTATCTCAAGAGGCTGTTGTAAATATGGAATTGGAGAAATAAGCTGCTTGTAGATGGAACCACTTCATATGTGGGAGGTATGTATTACTGATAATATTATCGTGGAAACACACATAGAGTGCACTAATTTTGTGAATGATGTTTTTACTGATTAGTCACAGATCGTTCAAACAAGATGTCTGCAATTTTATAGTTAAGTTTGGTAGATCCAAACTAATAAGGATGAGGGACCATGAATATGGTTCTGATAGCCTGTTAAGATTTAATGTCGGTTATTCCTCATCTTTATTTGTCAAGCATTGTGAAGGGATCTAATTTTTGTGTCATTATAAAGAGATTCAATAATGATTGGACTAACCTTTAGAGTGCATTGGACCCTTAGAGTGCCTTCGAAGCTTAGCACTACATCTAATAAGAACGAAAAACTAATATATTTATTGCCCTGGCCAAAATTATATGGCTGGGTTGCTCGCTCGGGGTGTTGATTTTATGCCAGAATGTGCGGTAGGAGAATACTTTCGAAGAAAAATTGATGGTTGATAGAAGACTATATCATCTGAGAGCTAATTGAAGAAGAGACATAGGGTAGAAAGTGACTTCTAACGAATTTGGCCAGTGGAATTATCTTAACAGATGCGAAATCTGAATCAAGTGAAAATATGAAAGTGTATTTGGTAATGTAATTTCATCTGTTGTGTCTCTAAAAGAAACATAATGAAGATGGACACTTTGCTAGGAAGCTGGGTGGTCGGAATTATCACCTAGATAGAAAATAAAAGAAGACTAACAAAGAAGCCTCACGGGCATCGAGGGTAGAAATGATGTACATCAAGTCTAGAAAATTTATGCCAACAGCAACTGCAGTTAAAATAAGGAATCTAAGCGAAGACGATAAATTTTTGAATTTTAAATTTCATCCCATGCCTTCTTGTTTGTGTTTCTGATTAGGTCCACTGTCGTTGACCTAATCGAAACCACAAACGATATTGAAAGACAAATAGAGTATCATTGTTTTATTAGCAATATGGTTATAATTGATGGTGTTTTCTTGCCTTGACATGCTTTCAACATTCCTTGGAGAAGATCAGATACTTGCTGTAGTATGTGAATCCCGATAATTTTCAAGCTTGCCTCCAGCTTGTTGATTCTGTATTCAAGTTGGTCGTTGGCCTCTTCGAAGTTGGTAAAGAGTTCCTCGTCTCTTGTGAGCTCGATCAGGAACACTACCTTCAAAGTTGTGGTATTCTAGAAGCCCTTCCAAACACCTCCTTCATAAGCCTTAAAGGATACATGGAGGGTCTCTGTGTTTGTCTTAGGTCAAAATGTGTTGATGCAAGTTGAAGATATGGTCCCAAAAGTTGAACAACACTCTTTTATCTAGCGTTGCTCCATGCATCTTGCTCAACTAATTTGATAAATTAGATAAACAGATGGCTTAAATAGATGACTAGCTTGTTGCAACAGATGACACATTTGTTTATATTGTCAATCATTTGGAGACATCTATTATGACAGTGATCAACCTGTTGTAGAAATCAAACAGATATATATATCTGTTGTAAAAAGATTGTCAGTATGTTGTAAGTTATCTAACAGAAAGAATATATTTTGTAACAGATTACCCATCTGTTAGATTTATTTTAAAGCAATTTTCTTTTCTTTTCGAGATACAATAATTTATAAATAGGCCCCCCCTTACAAATATGGATGATCCAGATTCGTACAAGAATATTCATATCGAGTCCTTGCATGAACTTCAAAGACAGTTTGATTGATGATCTCCAGAGAGATATTTGGCTGACTTCGGAGCAAGGCTGCCGGATGAATGAAAGATGTCTGATTGACAATAATAATAATAGCAGTAATAATAATTAGGTAATGTTATTTATTTTAACGATTATTTTCCTCATTTTGTATATCAAATCTACCCAAAGGATTCAAAAATCTATGAACATTTATTTTATTTTGTTGTCGACTTTGAATTTTTAATTCTTATTTATTATTTAATAATAATCATTCTGTTTATTCCTTGTTCTCAACATGTCGAGATTGGTGGTAGGGATTGAGCAGCAATTTGTGTCAACAGTTAGAGGTTAATTTGCTACGACAGATCGATCATATGTTGCACCTGACGATTATTAATAAAAAAGGGCTATCGTTGTTATTGAGAGGGTGAAAAGAAAGATATGACCCGGAGTTTTGATTATTCAATATGAAAAATATTTTATAAATAAATCATAAGGAAATAAATAATAAATACAATTTATAACCACAATTTTAATAACTGATCGTGACTTTTCACCATTTTTGTTTTTGAATTTATTTTTAAATTATTTATTATATAATAAAATGATTATTATTTTATTAAGGAATTTGAAAAGGTATTTTTTTAATTTATAAAATAAAAAAGTAAGCAAATTTGGATTAATGATATGATGATATAGTTATATTTTTTTTTAAAAAAGTAGATTATATGTTGCAATAATTAAATTATCTAATGCAACAAGTTCACTATGGTTGCAACAGATGATATATTGTTGTCACGGATGATTTATCTGATGCAACCTATATTGAGTCACAACTCAATAAAAGCAGTTCTTGGAAAGAACTAATTAATAATAATAATCTGAAAAGTCATGACTTATCACAATATTTCTTAATTTAATTAATTCATTACTTTTCACATTAATAAAAAATGTAAATTAATAAATGGAGGTGAACAGTTAGATTATATGTTGCAACAGATATGTTATCTAATGCAACATATTTTATATTTGTTGCAACAGATAATATATCTATTGTCACAAATGTGTTATCTGATCCAACAGATATAGAATCTGTTGCCACAACTCAATAAAAACGGTTCTTCGAAAGATTAATTAATAATAATAATTTAAAAAGTCATGACTTATATCACAATATTTATTTTCTTAATTTAATCAAAAATTTAATTAATGTATGGAGGTGAATAGTCGCGCCTTTTGCCTCTTATTCAAATTCAATCCTCTATAGATAGGTTCTTCCTTACTCAATCATTCATTCAAATACACACTCTATTTATTTATTGCATCTCGTCTTTCATGTTACACTCTAAAAGATAAGATTATGGCTCACCCAGTGTGGGACGTTGCTTTTCTGCAAGATGCCATGAATGAACTTTGGAATCAAGTTCGTGATCTGCAATGGGAATTGGGAGGAGTTAGATCAAGAATGCTCAGCGAGATATGCAGGCTGAGGAGAGCCTTGCTACTTCCGGTTGAAGATTGGCCGGTTGGCAGTGATGATGCTAATAATAAAAATAATAATAATAATAATAATAATAATAATAATAATAATAATTCGACTATTATTTTTATTTTAGTCTATTAAATGTATTTTATTTGTTTAATAAATAAATTATGTTTGAACTTTGACGTTTTAATCCATACTTAATTTTCATTTTGTTTGTTATCTTCTCAACAAACATTTCGACGATTTGACGTAAAAAGGAATAATTTAGAATCCAGTAGCAATAGTAAGATTTATCTGTTGGGTTTGTGGAAGGGGTTGATTTGTGTTGTTTCAAATAGATTAATCATTCGTTGCAATAGATAATTAGTCAGGTGCAACAGATAAACATCCTGATACAACAGATAATACGTCTGATGCAACAGATAATACGATGATGCAACAGATAAATAGTCTGATACAACTGATTATTCATCTGATGCACTAGATGATTGATCTGTTTAAATTGTGGGCACTTGTGATGGATTCATAATCGGGGTTCTATCTATTATTGGAAAAACAGAAGTGTACCCAAATGACAAATACTAATAAAAATCATAATTTTACTTACCAAAGTAATCTATGAAGTAATGCCAAAGTGGAAAGTGATGTAGTAAACAAAAATTGACCTAAGAAATTGGTCAGATCGCAACAGTAGTGCTATACCAACAACAACAACAACAACAAATGGTCGACAAGAAGAAGATGAAGCAGAAGATGATGAATAAAGCAGCAGAAACAATTAACAACAAAAATCGCTAAGAGAGAGAAAACAACAATGGATGAGAAGAGAGAGAAAAACGCCTTTTTTCCCCTCCGTTTTCTGTTATTTTAGGTATACATTAGGATCAAAGTGTAAATTTAAAAACTTATGGGTTATTTTAAAACTTTCCTAATTTTCTTAATACATAATAAAGTAATTGTCACCTCCAACTAATAATTAATACTTGTGTCACCTACACCTCATTTTAAAACTCTTTTGTAACCTGTGGCCCAAACTCCCTAGTATTTATTACAATTGAGCGAATTTATACATATAAATTTATATTTCGCATCAAAAGTACCAATATATTAGGTACGCCTTATTCAGTGAGGATTCAACTTTGTGCTTTTGTTACATATAGATATTTTATGACGTGTGAGCTTGCAGGAACAACTAGAACAAATACCCATGTGAAACTTTGGCAGGAACAACTAGAACAAATTAATATTGTGGGCACCCCTCTCTACAAGCTACATAATATGGCTAAATTTTGCCCATAATATGAAGCACAGCCCATTAGGTTTTGGAAAGAGACATAGAAGCCCGTTTGAACCTTGGCAGGAAATTTCATCCTCTCATATAATTTGTATCTTATCCTGTTGAGCAAGAAAAAAAAAAATCATCCGTGAACAAGATAAAAGAAGAAGTGATCTATTAGGAGAAAAAAATAAACATGAGAAAACATCATGCAATATAATGTGCCCAATTATCTATATCACACTTTATGAGAAGCAAAGATATTACTGATTTATGTCCACAAAAATGGCAGCTACTTCACTCTCACTGAGTTTTGGGCTTACATCAGCGGCGAACACTTTGAATAGGCATTCTGCATTTCCTTTACACAACATTATCACATGCTCATCATCAGAAAACACATCCCCTAATCAAGAAAGTAATAAAATCCCATCTCAGTTATTTAGTCATATTTGCATTTCAGCCATTTTCTTTGAGCTAAAATTTTATTAATGTTTAACAAAAAAGATTAAAGTATTTGTTTCAGAAAGTTTCATGAGGAGAGCATTTCTTTTGGGAGTAGGAGATCTTTCATTGAACTTAATACCCGCTAGTTCCCTTCTGGCTCAAGGTACTCTGTTAGACTGTTACTAAAATTTGGATTGTTTTTATCTACTTGGAGAATAACACTTTATAATCAAATGGTGTCTGCAGGAGTACCGGAAAACTATGAAATCTTTGTTGACAAACAAGATGGCTATTCATATTATTATCCATCAGATTGGAGGGTATGTCGCGTTGTAAGAGTTGATTCTTTTAAAAAGAAAATTACTCTTCTTTTACTTGGAAACACTTGTTTGTCTAGAACAGGAATTTGATTTCAGAGGTCATGACTCTGCATTTAAGGATAGATATCTACAACTGCAAAATGTACGACTAAGCTTTATACCAACTGATAAATCAGATATTCATGATTTGGGGCCAATGGAAGAGGTAAGTGGTACTATTCATCCATGTAGATGCATTTAGCTATTCTTTGTCACATCAACTTATTTTCTTTTTTCTGATTCTCCCTTACTTCGAAATTGATTCCAAAAGGTTGTGCCGGATCTGGTAAAACATGTTTACTCTGCACCTAATCAGGTGGCAAACATAATGGAAATGAAGGAGGTATGATCTTTCTCATATCTCTATTGTTTTGATACACAGCTCGGTTTCCACTAGTCACACTAATTTTTCAAAATAATGTAGAGAAGTACGGATGGGAAAAACTATTTCACCTTTGAATATGTATTGACATCTCCAAATTTTTCTCGGGCAGCATTTGCTACCATAGCAATTGGAAATGGTAAGTAGTCCGGTCCATCTCTTAGCTTTACATCATAACTTACTGGTGCAATTTTCTGCGTTCACGTTAGGATATTTTGTACAGGGAGACACTACACACTAATTGTAGGAGCAAATGAAAGGCGATGGAGAAAATTCCGTAACAAACTTAAAGTGGTGGCCGACTCATTTCAGGTGCTGGATATTTAGAATTGCGCCGCCCAACATGTATCTAAGGCTGGAATCCAAAAGTCTTTTCCATATGTCCATGAAACAGGATTGTTTACATATCCTCTTGCAATTATATATCGAGCTAAATTACAAATAATGTTTCCGGAGCACTGCTATCCGACAAGTAAATGAAATCCCCTAGTAAGAAAATGCTTTTTGATCCTAGTTAGACAATTGGGTCCAATACTTCTGAGAAACAAATCCATAAGAAGCATTCTCTGCATGCAGTCGTCATCCATATATGCTGAAATTAACTGCCTGAACCGAGTGCGGTGCCAGAATGGCAGCATTTCAACGTAATGAATCAAAAGGGTCAACTCTCAAAAAACACATACCAAACCGGACATTTTGTCCAAATATGGGCGAACTGCATCAGTTCATTAATTAGCTTCTGTTTCTGCTGTTTCCATATATATATATATTCTCTTCGTTTAAAAAAAAATGACCTGACACAAAGTTTAAAAAAATAAAGATGATTTTTTAACCTTGTGGCGCTAAATTAAAATTATGATAAATATATCAAAATACCCTTTAATTTTATGGTACTAAACATATCACGTGGAAAGTTAAAATTAAAGTATTGTCAAAAAAGAAAAGAAGTCATCTTTTTTGAAACGAACTAAAAGAAAAGTAGGTCATTCAATTTGAAATGGAGGGAGTACATATATAT